>NC_050463.1:5565288-5609701 GCF_903995425.1 Onychomys torridus
GTCCTCATGGACCCCCCTGAGCTGATTGCTTTTGATATCCAGGAAGATTTAAAAAGAAAATTCCAGGGGCTGGAGAGATGGCTCAGTGGCTAGGAGCACTGGCTACTCTTTCAGAGGTCCTGAGTTCAATTCCCAGCAACCACATGGTGGTTCACAACTCTCTGTAACTCCAGTTCCAGGGAACCTGACACCTTCACACCAATGCGTATAAAATAAATTAAACAAAGTTCTAAGTCTGCTTGCACAGGCCTCGATCCAGGAGCTGGGGTTGGGGTAGAGCACCAAGGAGCAGCCACTCTTGCTCGGCCTGGGACTTCCTTGAGTGTCTGGCAACCGGTTCCTCTGAGAGGATGATTAGGAAGCAGGAGATACCTCCTCTCCCCATCCCTTGCTCTCCCAGGCCTGGTGTGGTGGGAGTACCCCTGACCCGAGGGACTCAGTTTCCCCAGGTTGCGTCACCTGCTCCAAGGTTGGTCCCTGGAGGCAGGGGAGGGAGAGAGTAGAGGAAGGGGTGAGGTCACCAGCTAGGAGATTGCAGGTGCCGACTGGGGCTGGTGCCAGGAGCTGAAGAAACCCTCTCAGCACAGAGGAGTTTTGCAGAGCTTCTGGTCTGAGCACTCACTGTCCTCAGACCTGTCTGCTCAGCTGTGCCATCCTGCTTTGTAGACGAGGACAGTGCATGATGCACAGAGGAGTGGTTCGCAGAACGCCACACAGCAGATCAAAATCATAAAAGAGATTTTAATCACATTTCTCTGCTGTTGCAGATTCAAATGAATTTACAAGGTGTCAGCCACACAGCACCCTGTCCCAGGGGCCACTATCACAGTCGCCTCTGAGCATCTGGGTGCATATGTTTACCCCACCACGTTCTGGGTTATCTTACATTGTGTCGCCGGTGTCTTTCTATACAGTCACTTTTTTTTTTTGTTTGTTTGTTTTTAAAGACAGGATTTCTCTGTGTAGTCCTGGCTGTCCTGGATCTCACTCTGTAGACCAGGCCGGCCTCGAACTCAGAGATCCACTTGCCTCAGCCTCCCAAGTGCTGGGGTTCCACCCAGAAGGGAGGCTCCAGTTTTCTTTCTGCCATTTTGCACAGTTCCACAAGAAATGGTCCATGGAGCTGGTGCTGGGTATGGCGACTGTCACCTGTCATCCTGGCACTTGGGATGCTGGGGCAAGAGAACTGCTGTGAATTTAAGGCCAACCTGGGCTACAAAGTCTCAAGACGACAACTAGGCAAGTCTACTCTGTGACCAACTTGAATGACTTGCTGACAGTGTCCCCTCTCCCTCTGCCTCGCCGGGGTCCTGCCAAGTGCTAAAATGGGCAGTGCTGTCCCAGCCACCTGCAGAAGACATAAACTGTGGAGGGATGCCAGGCCAAGTGCTGGGGGGTGGCCAGGCCAGGTGTGTGGACAGCCGCCCAGGAGAGGCTCAGGCCAGACCCTTTCAGCTGCCTCTGTCTCCACAATCTGCAGTCACCAAGTGTGGACATGGGTGAGGAGGGCAGAACACAGGTGCAGGATGCGGCTGACAGGCTCTGAGGTCTCCAGGGCAGAGCTGGCACCAGCCTGGGGCTGAAACTGCAAGTGAATTGATTTGGGCACCACCCAGGAGCCTGGAGCAGCCAAGTGGCAGCCAGGCCACTGGTAACCCCAGGCCGGCAAGGCTGCTCTGTCCTCTCTTAGAAGGGAAAACAGAGGGTTAGAGACAGGAAGCAACTTAACCCACAGCCACAAGGTGAGAAGCCAATCCGGCAGGTTCCACTCCTACCTGTTCAGACAAGAACAACAACAATCCTCCTAATGCCACCCAAAGTGGTTTTCTAAGCAGAAGCTGCCCCTTGTTCCTGGGGGCACATGGGTGTAGCACACAGACCACCATGTCTTAGTCAGCTCCTGTGGCAGACATTACTAATCCCCCACAGAACTCTCCCTAGGAGCCATGAGCAGACATCACTAGTAGACTGTGGCACTTCTTTTCCTCTGAGATTGATGCTCAGAATATTCATTGTTTTTTAATGAGACATGATCTCAGGTAGCCCAGGCTGGCCCTGAGTTCACTTGGCATCCAAGGATAGCCTTGAACTCCTGATCCTCCATGCCAGGTAAGCACCACCATGGTGCTGGGGACAGAACCCAGGACTTCTTCCATCCTGAGCCAACACTCTACCCACTGAGCCATCTCTCCTGTCCTCCGAATCCTGACACAGCTGCAGACAGCTTTGGGGGGAAATGCTGCCCCTGCATCTTCCAGAACTCTCTTTTTAAGCTACAAATGGAATCCACCCCCTTCTAAACAACAAAACTAAAAAGCAAAAATGAAAGAAAAAGCAAGAAGACTCAGGGAGAGTCCTGCGTGGACTGAGCATGACCCCACATGACCCCGAGGACTCGGGCCTCACGGGTCTCTGTCCAGAGTTGGTACTTCCAACCAGCCCCAAGCAGTTGCTTTGTGGCTGTGGAGGACCAAGCACTGAAGTAGCAAGGACAGCAAGTGTGTGTTTTTACACCCGGGCATTCCCCGGCCTCCGCTGTGTTGGAATTTCCCGTCCCTTTCTCCTCCTGAGAAAAGAGGATTTAAAAATAATTTTCTTTTTTGTTTTTCCGCCATCACTTGACTCTCAAGTCTGCATCCGAGGGCGAGGAGGCCGACACATGCTGACTGTGGCTGAAGCCGGGAAAGTCTCAGTTATACTACCAGGAGAGAGGAGAGCCGGCTGGTCTGCTGCTGATAACACAGCGGGGCGAGGGTGGGTGTGTGCCTACCTCCCCCGTGGGGGGTGGTCAGCCCCTCCCTCCCCACTGAGGGTCCCTCACTCCTGTTCTGTTCTCCACCGCAGCGCCTTTGCACATTCTGTTCCAGTAACCAACAACTGGTCCTGTCGGGTCTTTGTGTCCCGACATGCACACGCATGTGTGTGTGTGTGTGTGTGTGTGTGTGTGCTAACCTGGTGTCTCCCTCACAGACACTGGGGGCAGCAGCCCAATGGCTTCTGTCATAAGAAAAGGAAGGATGGACAGACAGACTGATGTAACCACACAAGGATCTGTCACAGGTGTGGGAGCCTCAACTACAAAACTCATCCTTACATCCCAAGGTGACTCTCTGGAGGGGGTACCTGGAACCCCAACATCCAGAGCTAGAGACGACTGGAGATGGCACACAGGAAGCGATGTGGCATTGGGACTGGAGAGGAGGTCAAATGTGGGACTCTGCAACGAATGTCATTATCTTGGGAGTCCCCGGGCAGAGGGGGAGCCAGTGACATGGAAGGCAATGGAGGAAAGCAGAGCGCAGGGCACCACCCCAGGCGGGGCTGGGGGGCAGAGGCAGGTGCAGGTGACCGAGAAACAGAGGAGGGACCATAGCCAGGATGTGGGAGAAAGACAGGTGACAGGCCATGGACCAGTGAGGAACTGAAGGGGCAGATGGGAAGATAAGGGGATGAATGGGTAGGTGCGTGGATGGGTGGATGGATGGATGCATGATGGATGGGTGGATGGATGGGCAGACGGATGCACGGACGGATGGATGGATGGATGGATGGATGGATGGGTAGACAGATGGGTGGATGCATGCATGCATGCATGCATGCATGGACAGATGGATAGATGGATGGATGGATGGATGGATGGATGGATGGATGGATGGACGGACGGATGGGTGGGTAGACGGATGGATGCATGCATGCATGAATGGACAGATGGATGGATGGATGGATGGATGGATGGATGGATGGATGATGGATGGATGGATGATGGATGGATGATGGATGGATGGACGGACAGATGGATGGATGGATGGATGGGCAGACAGACACACGGATGGATGGATGGATGGATGGGTGGGTGGGTAGACGGATGGAGGATGGATGCATGCATGCATGAATGGACAGATGGATGAATGGATGCATGCATAGACAGATGGATGGATGGATGGATGGATGGATGGATGGACGGACGGACGGACGGACAGACGGATGGATGGATGGATGGATGGACGGACGGATGGATGGGTGCATGGATGGATGGATGGGCAGACAGACACACGGATGGATGGATGGATGGATGGATGGATGGGTGGGTGGGTAGACGGATGGAGGATGGATGCATGCATGCATGAATGGACGGATGAATGGATGCATGCATGGACAGATGGACGGATGGACGGATGGATGGATGGATGGATGGACGGATGGATGGATGGGTGCATGGATGGATGGATGGGTAGGTGAATGGCTGGACAGACAGACAGACGGGTGGATGTCAATGCTCAGATTCTCTTGCCATGGCCTCCCCAAGTCTCCACGGCCCCGTGTCCCTTCCCCTCAGCGTCCTTGTGAGATAAACATGTTTTAAGCAGATGCCCCTGTGTTTTGAACCCCTACTATAGTCATAGTCTGACAAATGGGCTGAGATCGGCCAGGGCCTTGGCTGCGGAGACCTTCCCGTGGGGCCCGCTGCAGACCAGTGCAGACAGCGATGCAGACAGAAAGACTGGCACATGGTGATTCCAAGGGTAGCCTGGGCTACCAAGTGAACCCCGTGTGCAGAAAATGGTAATCAGTGGAGAAATAGTGGAAAAGAAGACACCTTCCCCTTGAGGACTTCTGTGGCCTGGGGTGCCATCAACCACCCTGCACCGGCCTCTGCCCAGGCTCACCCACACATCAGCCTCCATCTCCCCTCAGCCTCCATCTCCCCCCGGACTCCCTCCCCTTGGACTCCCTCCCCCTCGGACTCCCTCCCCCTTCAGCTTCTCTGGCCCCTCAGCCTTCCTCACCCCTCTCCTCTCTGCTCCTCCCCTCCCTCCTCCTCCCTCCCTCTCCCCATTCAGCCTCCTCTCTCCTGGCTGCCATCCCAGTGTGAGTGATGACCTTCAGTGCGCAAGCGTAAGCCTTCCGCACCCTGGCCTGGCCCACGTGAGCCTGGGAAGAAATGTAAAGGTCGTGGTCTATAATTGAATTTTCCTGGAGATAAAAATAGAATCTTTGTAATCGGTTAAATGGCTCTGAGGAAGGCGGGGCTTACAGGGATGCAGGGATGGGGACTCCGTGATGGGGATCGGCCAGGGGCTCCTGCAAGGGCGAGGGGATGCCTGCTGGGGGGTTGGGAAGTCCCAGGAGGCTCCAGGCCCTTCCCCGGCTCTGCAGAAGCCGGTGGGGGGGGGGGGCTGGAGCAGGAGCATCAGGGATTCTGAGCCAGCCTGGGCTACAAACGAGTTCTGGGCCAGCCTGGATGACACAGACCCAGAAGAAATGCCTGCAGGCAGAACCATCAACTCCATGTGGCAAACAGGGAAACTTAGGCATGGCTAGGCTGTCCCCTGTCAAGCCTCTGCTGTGGCTGAGATCCAGAATGTTCTCGGGGCCTGGGTGTTACAGGTGTGGTCTCAGTATGGCACTACGTAGAGGTGATGGGACCTCTAAGGGGCAGAGGCTGGTGGGAAGAAGTGAGGACTGCAGTCTCCAGTACTATTTGGTTTTTAAATTTTCACTATCTGCATGGCCTGGCATACAGTAAGTGCTCAATGAATGCTGGCTCTCTGGAGGCTGCAGAGACTGGTTCCTGTGTTCCTGTATGCTGCAGGCCCATTTCGAGAATTTTCTCACCCACAAAAGCTAAGGAGACCATGGGACTTGCTGCACAGAGGGAGGTGGGCCTCACACTGGGTCCCACTCTTTTCCCGTGCAGCTTCCTTCCCAGCTCCTACTTCAGAACAGCTTCCTGGAATGTTCTCTGCCTACTTGACACATCTCATTAGGGCAGACAGGTGCTCCTTCCCCACCAGAAACCCCCTCATCACTCACAGCACCTAGGACCCAGGAGACTGCAGTCCTCAGGTGAATCTGGCCCCTGGCTTGTTTTTATAAATAAAGTTTTATTGACACACAGCCCTGTTGTTTTTCTGCAGTCAGTGACTTCTTTCAGAGAATGTCACAGATGGGGTGGGAGGGTAGGGTGTTCTAGAAACATCTCCTTTGCTAGATAGCCTCTCTGTCCATGGAACTTGAGCTGACCCACATAATGGACTGAGACCAGGTCTCGCCTGGCTCCCGCCCCAGGCTGGTGACATTTTGAGTTTATCCATCCCTGAAGTCCGTTAATCGTCCAAACCAAGTGATTAGCATGGCTTTATGTATATGGCCCCAAGTCTAATTGTCTAGGCCATGGTGGGAAGTGTTTTAATGTCACCCCGCATATCATTATATACGGTTCATGGTCACCTGGCAGCTGTGGTCTCCCGGCTCAGCTGGGGTCCTAGAGAGCAGCATGGGAGCCTGAAGTCACAGCCCCTTCTTGGGGACACTGTCCAGCAGGGATATGTTCTCCATAGTTGCAAATCCTCACTGTAGAGTGTCACATTGTGCTCAGAAAGTCGCTGCTGCTGCTGCTGGGGCCATGGAAGCCGGGCACTGTGGTAAGATAGAAGAGCTATTTGGTGATTTTTTTGCTCTGTTATCTTTAGATGGAGTCTCACAGCATAGCCCTAGCTAGCCTGGAACTCACTCTGTAGACCAGGCTAAGCTTGAACTCAGAGGTCCGCCTGCCTTGGTTTATTTCGAGGGTCACTCCTCAGGCCAGGGAGGCCAGGGACTCATCCTCCTGTGTCCTCTGCAGTGTTGGGATTGGATGTCCACTGCACCCAGCTTTTTACACGGGTTCTGGGGATCTGAACTCGGCCCTCACACCTTACCCACTGGAAATCCATGAAAGAATTCGAGTGAAGTGTTTGCTAGGAATTCCTGTGAGCAGGAGGCGGAGCTGCGCTGCAGCCTGGGATCTGAAAGTGTTTTGTTACACAGGCTATGACGGCCTCACTGACTACTACACATCTCCACAAACAGCCCACGCACCCCCAGAGGTTGGTTCACTCCTCTGGGTGCAGGAGCAAAAGCCGGGACCCACACTCTTGGGCTCGGTTCTGCGGACACATCACAGAGCTCTAGAAACTGGAGAGGTTCCAGTGTGTTCCCTGGTAAGTCACCGGGAAAGCCGCAGAGCGAAACAGCTGGGGAGTAGAGAATGGTGAGCGCCCGCCCCGCCCCGCCCCGCCCGCCCCGCCCCGCCCCTGGGCCTTTGCACAGCTGCTGACTCCAGAGACTGTCACCTTGCTCCCTTTCTGTCTGACCCTCACAGCCACCCACAGACACTTTTGCTGCTGTTTTGTTCATTGTCTGGTGCCTGGGACTGGGTCTGGTATACAGTCGGTGCTCAGTACCTGAATGAATCAAAGGCAAAGGGAGAAAGTTGCTGGGCTCTGGGGCCAAGTCTGCCCCCAACCTGCTGAGGGCTTTTCTGTCTGCAACAACCTCCTGCTATCTATCGCGCTGCCTGACAGATGTCCCTGGGATGGAACATCTGGGCTACATGTGGCTGGCAGCTGGAGGGAGCCAGAATGGCGGAAGGCCCAGCGCTGACGTCTGCACCATGACACCCCACGGCCACGCAGACCCCTAGCCCGGGCCACGCGGCCGCTGTGGATGGCTCGTGTCCCGCATCAGGTGCAGCCCCGGGCCTTGGCAAGGCTTCGTTGCTGTGCCACACCCCGGCCATCTTGATGTTGGTTTTTTTTTTGGGGGGGGGGAGCACAGAGTCTGGCTGAGTAGCCCAGGCTAGCCCTGATCCTACCGTCCCCACAGACTCCAGTGCCAGATAAAGGGTCTAGAAGCAGGAGAGGTCACCTGGAGGCCCAGACTGTTCCTGAGCGTCTGAGACTTGAGGGTGTAGGGGGCGTGGCTTAGGGTCCCCTAAACAAACTCTCTTTTGAGGCGGTTTTATCCTGTCCCTGGGCCTCCTGGGAGCCAAGGAGTTAAAACCGAGATTCCCATCCAAACCTCGGGGGAACTACCAGGCCCTAGCAGTGACCCCCTCGCTGACCTTTGCTGGCAGCAGGCTCAGCCAATGAGGAAGCGCAGCGGGTGCTGGGAAACAGTTGCCATGACACCAGGAGCCGCTGGTCCCTGGAAAGGCTTGGTCCGAGGGTGAGGGGCTGGGGGGTGTGGGGGAGGGTGCCTGCTTCGTAACCATGGCAACCCTGCAGCCTTCAGGCAGCCCATTCCTCCACAAATACACATGCTCTGCCTTGACTCAGATGGGGAAACTGAGGCCCAGGGACACCTGTCACTTCCTGCTACCTGCTCTGGGTTACGCTCCTGGGATTAAAAACCCACCCTCTGTGTGTGCCAATGTCAGGGAGCCCCGCGCGGGACTTGAGGGACCGAGCTGGGCCCTTGGGGGTGAGCTGGGACAACCCTGGAGGGCTTCATGATGGAGGAATCTCCATAACCTTCCTTGGGAGCTGCAAGGTCCCAGCTGGAGCCACATTCGCACCCATCAACTTCTCCCCACGGATGCTCCAGCTGCGTGGTGGTGCACATCTTTAATCTCAGCACGCGGGAGGCAGAGTCCAGCCTGGTCTACAGAGAGAGATACAGGACAGCCTGGGCTACAGAGTGAGACCCTGTCTCAAACGAACTAAATGAATACCAAAACTTGCAAACGGCCATTCCGGTCCCTTCCCGCTCATCTGAATCCTCCCATCCTGTCAACCACCATCTCCCCACAATGCAGCCACAAGAACGTCACCCCCGCCCAAGCCTAGGACAGCACGTGCAAAGGCTCTGAAAAGCATGGTGGGACACAGTGGGAGCTTACATGTCCAGTGGCACAACGCAGCTGGAGTGGGTGGTGCAGGACACCAGGGGACATGGAGCGGCTCTTGTGCTCAGACTCACATTTTGTGCTAAGGGCCCTGATAAGTCAGGCAGGTGTCAGCCCGTATCCGCCTCTGTCAGGGTGTCTGCTCAGGCTGTGACCCAAGATGGCCAAGGACGACAGTGACATGAAAACTGAGGTGCCAGGGGCTCCCTGGTCAAGAGTGCCCGACGCTCTTTGCAGAAACCCTGAGTTTGAGACCTGACACCCGCTTTGGGCTGCTCACAATCGCCTGAGATGGGAGCTTTGCAGTGCTGAGCCTCTGGCCTCCGCGGGCGCCTCCCTCACAGAGTTAAAAACAAAGTCAATTTTAAAAAACCTGGATGATAATTACCATTATTTCCTGCAAAGGAGTCTCAGCCAGGGTTTCCAGAAGTTTCTGTGTTCAGGACCGGCTGGTTCCATGAGCCAACACCATGTGCCCCTCGTCATGTGTGGTGGCCTCTGGGTAGTGGCAATCCTCCTGCCCCAGCCTCCCCAGTGCTGAGAAGCAGAAATTGCTCTTTTGACTGTTTATGGCTTATTCTGGTCAGTCTGGCCCAGGTCACATGGTCACCTCGAACCAATCATGGTGCTATTCCTGCTCATCACTGTGGGGTGGAATCAGACCAGGATCTGGAGGGAACAAAAGTGCTCCTAGCAGTCTCAGTCAATGTTTGCATATAGAGCCAGAGCCTGGAACTTCAGCTCTGTATAGAAAGCTGTGTGACATTCAGACAGTGTCCTGCCCTCTCTGTTTCTCCATTATCAGAACAAGAGCGCAGAGAGAATCTGCTTAGATGACACATAGTGCTTAGACGCCTGTGGGGGTCACTGCCTCTTTCCCAGCCCAACCCAGCTCAGCTCGTCCAGTGTGAAAGGGAGTGAGCAAGCAGATGTGGTCCTCATGCCCATTTCCTGGATGAGGCAACTGAGGTACGGAAAGGCCAGGTTTTCTGGGTCAAAAGCTGGGTTTTCACAGACTCACTGTCCGCCATGAAGCTGCCTCCCCCCTGGAGCCAGAGATGGGCAGGGAGGGGGAGCCAGAAACCCCCTAGTCCTGACTCACCAGCCTGGGTCACTCTGTGCCTGTTCACACATCTGTTCCATGGGGGGGGGGGGTGCTTCTTCATTTCCATGGCAACCGTGTTGTCGCCTTTCTGACTAGGGCTGAGTGACAGCCGTGGGGACCAGATGAAGTCCCTCACCGCCCACGCCAGGAGGAGGGAGGGAGACCTCTCATCACATGGTGGGCTTCCCGAGACAGATGGGTCCTGAAGGAGAGAGCGCCTTGGGTGCATTTCATGGCACCTACTGTGTGCCCTGGGGTATACACAGTATGTGCTAGATAATGCTTAGGAAGGGGAGAAGGGAGGGCAGGAGACTGTGGGGAATGCTTCTCGCCAGCCATTGCCAGCGTCAAATAACCACCCAGGCCATCAGCACCTCACTATTACTCTCACCTCTCCCCAGATATGGAAGGAGGGCTGGAGGGTGCTGGGGGGACTGGAAGGGGGCTAGAGGGGGGCTGGAGGGAGGCTGGAGGGAGCTGGAAGGAGCTGGAGGGGGGCTGGAGGGGGCTGGAGGGGGCTAGAGGGAGGCTGGAGGGGGGCTGGAGGGGGCTGGAGGGAGCTGGAGGGAGGCTGGAGGGGGGCTGGAGGGGGCTGGAGGGAGGCTGGAGGGGGCGGAGGGAGGCTGGAGGGGGCGGAGGGAGGCTGGAGGGAGGCTGGAGGGGGCTGGAGGGGGCTGGAGGGAGCTGGAGGGGGCTGGAGGGAGCTGGAGGGGGCTGGAGGGAGGCTGGAGGGGGCGGAGGGAGGCTGGAGGGAGGCTGGAGGGGGCTGGAGGGGGCTGGAGGGAGGCTGGAGGGGGGCTGGAGGGAGGCTGGAGGGAGCTGGAGGGAGGCTGGAGGGGGGCTGGAGGGAGGCTGGAGGGGGCTGGAGGGAGCTGGAGGGGGCTGGAGGGAGCTGGAGGGGGCTAGAGGGAGGCTGGAGGGGGCGGAGGGAGGCTGGAGGGAGGCTGGAGGGAGCTGGAGGGGGGCTGGAGGGAGCTGGAGGGGGGCTGGAGGGGGCTGGAGGGGGGCTGGAGGGGGCTGGAGGGGGCTGGAGGGGGGCTGGAGGGGGACTGGAGGGGGGTTGGAGGGAGGCTGGAGGGAGGCTGGAGGGGGCTGGAGGGGGGCTGGAGGGGGGCTGGAGGGAGGCTGGAGGGGGCTGGAGGGGGGCTGGAGGGGGCTGGAGGAGGCAGGATTCCTGCCTCATGCCCTACCCCCACCAATGGCTTAGAGTCTTACAGAAGAAATTTCCCAGGACCAGAGCTGGTCAAAACTGATTGCTTGCTGTCTGTGGGAATGAGGTTCCCATCACAGGGGCAGGGCAACACCTAAGCCTGGGGGTGACAAGGAGGGCCAGTGTGTCCCCTGTGTGGGGCTGACACCTGAGGCTGCAAACACAGGCCACACATGGTGACATGAGGACTTGTGTCCTGCTCAGTGGGGTGACGCTCAGTAGGACTGCCAGTGTGACAGGGTGCTGGCCAATGGCAGAGGCTTGAGGGTGAGGAGGCATCCATGTGAACGAGTATGTTCCCGTAGAGAGAGTAGGGCCAGAGGAGCCAGGGGCTTCCCAAGCAGAGAGCCCTGTACCCCAAACTGCTCAAAACCCTGTGGTCTATGGCCTCAGCCAAAGGACAACACAGTCCCTCCCTGGTGCATCCCCCACCCTGCCCCCACAGAAGGAAGTGTGACTTTCCAAGGGCATTGCACAGAAGGGCCCGCTGGGTGGTACTGGGTTCTGAGATGGAGCCTGTGTCAGCCTCACTTTACTCAACAGTGAAGTGGGGGTAGGGCTCCCTGGCGTGGGTGACAGTGAGTGGCTGCCCATCATGCTGAGGGGCTGGGGCCACATGCCAAGGTGTGCCTGACCCAGGTGTACAGTGTGGAGCCATTGGGGACTGGGCTCCATCCAGTCTCTAGTGTGTGCAGTGGAGCTGGGGGTCCCAGAAGCCCCGTGTGTCCCCTACTTACAGGTGGCCTTGAAAGGGGCTTTCTCTGTCTAAAGTCAGCTCCCAGCTGATGCAGGAGAATTCCTGGGTTGACACAGTCCAACTGCTCAGCCTTTGTGACTCATTCCAGCTCAGTGGCTTCCTCTCTGCCCAGGTCTGTCTGTCTCTCTGTTCTGTTGGTCCCTTCTTGATGCTCAAAGCTCCATGCTCTTCTATATGCACCCCCAGGGAGGGGGAAACTCAAACTCCGCTCATCCACCTCACCTCAACCAGTTGGCTAAGATTAGTTGAGTCACAGAAAGACATGGAGTCAGTTGCCTGCCCGACTTCCTCTGTGCCTCAGTGTCCCTGTGGTGTGAGGTGTGGGCCACCCCGTGACTCTGATTCCTGAGGACCTGTTTCCATTCTGCACTGAAATAAAACCCTCATTAGCCCCTAAACACCTGCAAGCAGGAACATGAGGAGTGTGAATAATTTATTTTGTGAGTAATTTTAATATTTTATAATAACTGTGTTGAGCCCTTTGGTTGTGTGTCTGCGTGAGTCGTGTCAAGACAGAGCTGGCACCAGGTCCAGCTACCACAACAACTGCAAATGGGCTCAGGTGACAGGTCTCTGAGAGAGAACCTGGGTGCTCAGGCCATTGGGTGAAGGGAGACAGACTGAGTCCATCAATGCACCAGGCAGCGATAGTGAGCAATGGCTGCACTAAGGCATACCAAAGCCATTTATGTTCATCCATTCACTCATTCACTGTCTAACAGGCTTCGGTGCATTTAAATCAAGCTCCAACTTCTAGGGCTGGGACATAGTTCAGAGGTAGACCCCTCTCCCAGCATACTCAAAGCCTGGATTCCATCTTTATCTTCAAAAATATTAGCAGACCTGGTTTCATTCCTATCATCTCAGCACTTGGGAGGTGGAGGCAGGGAGATCAAGAGTTCAAGGTCCATTCTCAGCTATGTAGCAAGTTCAAAGCCAGCCTGGGCTGTATGAGACTCTGTTTCAAAAACCACAAATGAAGCATAAACAAAGACTTTCCCACCACTCCAGTCCCACAAACTGCCCTGCTGTCCTCCTGGTGCACAAGTGCATTCTGCCCCAAGACTTCTGCACTTGAATCACCCTCCAACCCTAGCTCCTTCGGTGACAAGTCCTCGAATCACATTCCACCTCCATATCTTATCATGGTGAAAGCTGAAGAAATGGTGACCAGTAGGAGGATATGCTTGGCAGGGAGCACCATGTGGGCAAGGATTTGGTGCCAAGAGCTAGAGACTGAATCAGCTGAATTCCAGGATGAGCAGGTGGAGGGGTGGGCAGGGCTGAGAGAAACAGTTTTGGGGGAGATGGTGAGAGGAGAGAGGTGAGAGGCTGTGGGAAAAGGCTAGCGGGTGGAGAGACAACAGAAAGAGGCCAGGCTTGGGAGATCTCAGGGATTGAAATGAGTGATTTGGGCACTGTCCTGGGAAAAAGGACATTCCCTGTGTCCCTACATGGTTGGACTATGTTTCATCTTTCCTGACATGGCTAACTCCATGTGGCTGGGTTCTCTGTGCCCCCTCAATGATCACCAGCTCAATTTCTTCCCTCCTGAGGCTCTCCTCATGGCCCACACCCCATCACATAGCCTGGGCTGACCTTGAATACAGAAGACCTGACACCCACCAATAATCCTCCCCCATCTCACAGAGCCAAATTGCCTGGGGTGTGACAGACTGGCCATGGAATGCACTCCCAAGAATCTGTGGTCTTGGGTGTGATCATGTGATATGATCTGGCCAATTGGATGTGGGTAAGAGTCATAGCATTTTTTTTTCCCCACGTGGGATCTGTCTTCATCTCCTGCGGCGGCAGCGGCCAATTCTCACAAACATAGTGGCTTTGAATAACACATTTCTTATCTTAGACTTCTGGAGGCTGGAACTTTAAAATGTGTTGGGAGTAATGTTTTCTGAAGCTCCAAGGGAGTAATGTTCCTTGTATTTTCCAACTTTGAGGTACTGCCTATGGTGATGGGTTTAGAGTCCCTAAGCAAGCTGATCTCTAGCATGTTTTATTCTAGGGTGGGAACCTACAGCCTCCTGGTTGCCAGATAAACTCAGTCCCAGATGATATCTCTGCCCTGGCTGCTCTTTGGTCCTCTTGCCTCCCTGTGATGTCACTGGGCCACCACATACTCCAGGATGGATTCTTGTCTCAAGAAGTTATGGTATAAAAACCCTCCTTCCCTGTGAGGTGACATTGTCATGAGTTGGAGAGATCAGGATGTGTATATCTTTGAGAGATCATGACTCAGCTGACATGGGATTGTTAACAGTGGCAGGGGGGTGTTGTCCCAAGCCACCATTCCCATACACCTGGTGACACAGGTGCCCTCCTGTGCTCGGGAAGACCAAGCCATAGATAGGATAGAAAGAACTGAAGGTGGAGGATGGAATCTGTGGCTTTGGACCCTTACATGGTACTATAGTTGAGCTGTTGAAAATGCCCCAAGAGCATGACATTATTGTAAGGTTGGGTGAGTGACAGGAAGTTAGGTCACTGCTCTTGAAGGGGCTTGTAGAATCCCATTACTGTCTCATCTCTTCTCCCTCTCCCTTCTCATCTGTCCTTCTGTCTGTCTGTCTGTCTGTCTCTCTCCCCCCCCCTCCACCCATGTCCTGACTCTCATGCAGTAATCAGCTCTCCCCATCACATTCTTCTGTAGTGATTCATGGCCTCTCCACACACCCAAAGCAACATGACTGACTGACCATGGACTAGAACCTCTGAGACTGTGAGCCAAGATAAACTTCCCTCTTTTTAAGATGAGTACCTCAAGCATTTTGTCACAGCAACGGAAAGCTGACAGGCTTGTGAACACCCAGTTGGTGCCAAGCTGGAAGGTAGAATAGCAAATTTAACAGAAAAGCCAACTTCCCTGGCCTTGTGCAAGCCACCAAGCTCAGGTGTGCACACCTGCCACCCAGCCCTCAGGAAGCAGAGGCAGAAAGAAGACTGTGAGTCTGAGCCCAACCTAGCCAGACAAGGTGAGCCTCTCATGTAACCAAGAACAGATGCTGTTCTGTGGTTATCCCGTTGCCTGGAATCTCCCAGTGAGGGGCTGCAGGGCTGGTGGAGTCTGAGCTTGCCCAGCCCTGTGATGAAAGCATGTCTCAGGGCCTCCTGAGTGCTGTGCATATACCCTGTCATGTGATACTGTCTCCTAAGCAGTGTCTGAACAATCCTTTCTTTCCTCCTTGCCAGGATTTCTATTGACTTGTTTTTTTCCTTTGAGCTTTTTGACAGGTGCATAGCAATCCCTCCTTGTGGTCTCCATTCCCATTAACAACTGACCATTCCCACCAATCCTGTTCACAGTGGTGGGGCTTGTATCTCCGTCTGTCATTTTGCATGTGTTTCTAACCTCCCCTGGCGGTTTCCAGGCTCCTCCTTGTTGGTGGTGAGATTTGTGAACCTGTGCTCCTGGCTCATCATCTGGGGTTCTGTATTTTCACCATGGTCACCCCAGAGATCAAATTTGGGTTTCACACTTGCTGCCAAGCGCCTTTGCTCATGGGGCCACTTCTCAGTTCTTGTTTTCAGTTTGTATATTTGCTTTTGTTTTTTTAAAGGTTTTTGTTTGTTTGTTTTTGTTTTGCTTTGTTGTTGTTGTTTTTGAGACAGGGTTTCTCTGTGTACCTTTGCGCCTTTCCTGGAACTCACTTGATAGCCCAGGCTGGCCTCGATCTCACAAAGATCTGCCTGGCTCTGCCTCCCGAGTGCTGGAGAGCTGGAGTGCTGGGATTAAAGGCGTGTGCCACCACCGCCCAGCTTGCTTTTAGTTTTGACTTCAGATCTCACTCCACAGTCAGTGCTGGCCTAGAACTTACCAACCTCCTGCCTCCGCCTCAAGTGCTGGAACGACAGGTTTGGCCCCATCACACCCAGGGGAAAGCCCCTGAAAGCTCTTGTGTGGGAGCAGGCTGTGAAACAGAGCCATATTGTCCATGAGGACCTTCCTCCCAGCCTCAGTTTCCCCAACAGTCAGCCAGCTGAGGCCACAGGATGTCAAGCATCAGCGCCCAGAGCCTAGTCCCCACTAGATACAGAGACAATGACTCAAAAGCACCCACGAGGCTCAGAAGGTGAAATCGGGTCATTTTTCAATTCCGGTCTCCCTCCTTCATACATAACTGTACCCAGAGCCACTTTCCTGAAAATCTAAATTGAAAGTAAATAGCACGGGAACAATTTTGGGTGATAAAACGGGCGATTCCAGAGCTTCTTCAAGTGGTATTTATCCTCCCCTCTCACTAATGGCTCCAGCCACCGCCTCGGGTTATTAAAGTGATGCATTTGCTTAACCTGCCTGGGGCCGTGACCCACCTGGTGCTGACTGGCCCCCTGAAGCCACACAGCCCCTGACGCCAACGCTTCTTCCGATGCCTATAAATCAAAACGCTTCCCGTTCTGTACTGAAAACACTTAAACTTGGTGCTTTACAAACGTCACCATCCCAGAACCAGGCTTAACTTTCTTTGGCACCCCAGGGATGGAAGGGGAGGTTTGCCGGGGACAGGCCAGGAGATGGTCAGTTTCCAGAGTGAAGAAATGGAGGATCACATGGGAATTCTGCTTGTCTGGGGTCCACAGGACTGCAGCAGTACTGAGGTTTTCTTGTCTGTTTTACCTCTGCTAGATCAGGCCCGGGCACACCAGTCAGGCACGGGGCCACTGAGCCACATCCCCACCCTTGCTTTTGTGTGACCATGGCTCACTATACTTATGCATCCCTGGAACTCACCATCCACCTGCCTCAGCCCGAGTGCCAGCATGGCCGTTGTACAGGTTGGAATCTTGCCTTTTTTGTTTTTCTTTACTGTGACACCCACTCAGACCTCACTTTCAGAGTGCACACTTGGGAGGTGGAGGCAGGAGAGTTAGCTGTTCAAAGCCAGCCTAGGCTACATAGTCCCCAGAGTGTAGAACAAACCTAAATAAAGGAATGAATGAATGACAGTTCAGATGTGGCCCAAGTGTTCAGCAGAGTCCTGGCTGGTCGGGTGCCTGTGGCCACTGTTCTGGCCTGCAACACGACTGTGCAATGACCTCAGGGAAGTAGACATTTCTTGAAGCAAAACTAAGTGAGACCTCCCAGGTGACTGAAGGCCCCACAGAAGCAAAGCGCGCCATCAAAAATAAATCGCCTGATTACCATACCGAATGCAAATGTATGCTAATGTGACAACTATTAAAAGACTCCAAATGTCATCGAGGGAAAACACACCGGGTCCAGGCTGATGGAAGTGGGGGAAGGGAGGAGAGCATGGAGTGGAAAGGTAAAGGAAGGTCGAGGTATCCGAGGTTGGACCACAGAGATCCCACAGACACACTGGCACATGCACATAGTAGTCATTCCCAGGTGTACTGGAGTCCTCCGGACTCAGCTTGGGGAGGATGAAGGCTCAGCCCTGGAAGCCCCACCGCAAACCTTGGGTCCCTTGCCAGGGAGGTGGCACTTGCCTGTCATCTTGTCCACCTTTGGCCACATAGTAAGACTTCGACAGACAAACAGTGGCTATTTGATGGCCAGGGTAAGTGAATGAATTTCCAGGGATGAAAACCAAGCAGCTGAGAGGGTGAGTGGCTTGGCCCAGCTCACACACCAGGGAAGCAAAACTATCCACACCTTTTGCCACCGGGGCATAGCCCAGCCAGGACTGTCTGGATATTTTCTTTTCAAACTTTCCCTCACCCTGAAACCTGGAACCTGTTATAAAGGATGTTGTTGGCTGTGAATGAAAAGCTAAACTCACAGATGGACGCGGAAATGAATTTGAAGGAAATAAACATGCGTGCTGGCGATCAACACAGATACGGGTGCCTCTGATGAGGGGGATTCATCGACTCATTCATGTTATTGACACAGCTCCTTCTGTAGACCAGGCCGGTGCTGAACGGAGGGACCCACGAGCCTCAGCCTCCCAAAGGGTGGGGCATGTGTGTGACAGCACAGGTTGCTGGGACTCACTCAATCCAAAAGAGAGTCCGGATGGTAGAGAGGATCAGGAGGCTGATTATAACATGAAGATATTCCTATAAAAAACAATTCACGAGGGCTGGAGAGAGGGCTCACAGGTAAAGAGCACCAACTGCTCTTCCAGAGGTCCTGAGTTCAATTCCCAGCACCTACGTGGTGGCTCACAACCATCTATAATGAGATCTGGTGCCCTCTTCCTGTGTGCAGACATACATGCAGATAGAACATTGTATACATAATAAATAAATTTTTTAAAAATTTCACGGGAAAGATCTGATATGCTGCCAGAGCCACAGCCATCAAAGGCAGTGTGAAGAAAAAACTTCTGTTCACCACATTCCGGTGTATCTACCTGAGGGTAGAGGATAATGTCAAAACCTACAGAGAGAAAAATGAATCCATCAGTGTTGTGGAATATTTAACTATGTAAAATGTGTTACACTTGTTTGTGCTGCAGAATAATTGTTTAACTATGTAAAGATACACTGTTGCTATTTCACCTTGCCTGCCTAAGGCACCCGATTGGTCTAATAAAGAGCTGACCGGTCAATCGCCAGGCTGCCCAGGGACAGGCAGGGCTGGTGGGCAGAGAGAATGAGGAGGAGGAGGAATCTAGGAAGAGAAGGAAGAGGAGAGAGGGAGAGAAGACAAGGGAGAAAAAGAGGGACATGTCCGGGGCCAGACAGACAGTCATGGAAGAAACAGGAAGAGGAAGACATACACAAGTTTGGTGTAAAAAAGGCCTGAGACAAAGGTAGATAAAGGTTAAGTTAAAAGAGCCAGCCAGAAAAGAGCCAAGAGAAGGTGGAACACTCAAACCTAATAATACAATCCATCTCTGCTATAAGTCAACATCATTCTCTCCTGTGGAGCCACAGCTGTGACCCCACACCCATGTCCCCGTCTTGAAACTTCTTAGCCTGTGAAGCCGTTCCCCATCCCTGAGAGACATCACGAGATATCCCCTCATCGTTTCTGTGTGGCAGAGGTCACTCTTCAGACAATTCCCCACCTCTTCCTTCCACACCTTCTGGGAGTGAGGTCCAGTACTGCTGCTACTGGGGAACCTCACAACCCTGACCCCCTTTCCTCTCTGCATCCAGCACCCCTCTGAGCAGGGCAGACAAGCAGCAAGATTGTGAATGAAGCATTTTCCTGAAACTTCAGTTTGAAGATAGAGGAGGCCTGCTCCCTTCACCTTCCTCCCACCGCTAATCAGCTAATCAGCTCTTGGACTCTTGTTGGGTTCACGTGGGTCTTACTGGTCTGGGTCATGTGACCTAGAAGGATTCAGACAGATAGATATTTGAAGAGCTTCAAAGGTCCGACCTTGCTGAAAGGTAGCAGAGCCTGCACCACCTCCTTTTCCCCCCTCCTCCACTTCTTGTTCTTCTTTCTGCTCCTCCCTGCTCCTCCTCATTGCCTTCCTCTCCATCCTCCTCCTTTATTTACTGCTAATTTCCAGCCTTTATTTTGGGCCTGGGATATCCACGCTCAAAGCTTGGATCTGTTAGGAGCATGCATCTTACTCTGACCTCGTCTGTACATGCCCTCCTGACATCACCTTCCAGGTGACTCCCGGGTACGTGGACCTGACCCCAGTCCCACCTCAGCTCCTCTTTGTGTCCTCACCCACAGTAGCCCCATGAAAAGAAGCCTTCTGATCTCTCCTACTCTCTCCGGCTTCCACAGTCACCACAAGGATGGATCCTGCTCAGACAAAACACCCTCTTCCCGGGCGTCCTGATGGCCTCCAGGCATCCACACAGCAGCCAGAAGGATCTTCAGTGAATCCTGGCCTCCCCTCTCTCCCTCCTCCTGCCTCTATGGCTCCCTTGTGTCCTCAGCAGAAAGCACAAACTTCTTGCTCTTTTCAACATGCCATACAAGCTCATGGCTCCATTCTTCCCACCCCACCTCTGCTCACCTCCTGGCATCTGATGCTTCTTGATCCTTAACTGTCCCCCTTGGAGGACCCTCCCATCCTGACAGCCTCCGCAGCAAAGGGACAAGCAGACTGGCACCTTACAGTCCAGACCACACAGTGCTGGGCATGTGTCCCTGAGCTCCAGGAAGATAAAGGCTGGGCTGTCTGTTAACTAATGTGCCCAGACCACAAAAGCTCCATTTCCTCCTCTTTCTCCTCCCCACCTCCACTTCCTTCCCCTCCCCCTCCATCTCCTCCTCCTCCTCCATCTCCTCCTCCATCTCCTCCTCCTCCATCTCCTCCTCCTCCATCTCCTCCTCCTTCATCTCCTCCTCCATCTCCTACTCCTTCATCTCCTCCTCCATCTCCTCCATCTCCTCCTCCATCTCCTCCTCCATCTCCTCCATTGACAGACTGGCCATGGAATGCACTCCCAAGAATCTGTGGTCCTTTGAGGTGTGATCATGTGAATATGATCTGGCCCATATGGATGTGGGTAAGAAGTGCATAGATTTTTTATTCCGCCAGCGTTGGGACTGTCTTTCATCTCCTGCGGCACGGCAGCGGCCAATTCTCACCAAAATAGTGGGCTTTTGAATAACACATTTCTTATTTAGACTTCTAACGGAGGCTGGAACTTTAAAATATGGTTTGGGACAATCGTTTTGCTTGAGCTCCAAGGGAGCTAATGTTCCTTGAATTTTCCACACGTGTTGATACTGCCTATTGGTGATGGGTTTAGAGTCCCTTAACGCAAGGCTGAATCATTCTAGCCATGTTTTATTTCTAGGGTGGGAACTACAGCCTCCTGGATTTGACCAGATAAACTCAGTCCCAGATGATATCTCTGCCCTGGCGGATGCTCTCTTGGTTCCTCTTTGCCCCCTGTGATGTCCACTGGGCACCACATACGCCAGGATTGATTCTATGTCTTCAAGAAGTTATGGGTATAAAAAACCCTCCCTTCCCTGGTGAGGGACATTGTCATGAGTTGGAGAGATCAGGGATGTGATATCTTTGAGAGATCATGACTCAAGGCCTGACATTGGCGATTGTTAACAGTTGGCAGGGGTGTGTTAGTCCCAGCCACCCATTCCCAACACCTGGTGACACAGGTGCCCTCCTGTGCTCGGGAAAAGACCAAGCCATAGATAGGATAGAAAGGAACCTGGAAGGCTGGGAGATGGAATCTGTGGGCTTTGGACCCTACATTAGGCTAACTATAGTTGAGCTGTTAAATGCCCCAAGAAGCAGCATGACATTATTGTTAGGTTGGGTGAGTGGACAGGGAAGTTAGGTCACTGCTCTTGAAGGGGCTTGTAGAATCCCATTACTGTCTCATCTCTCTCCCTCTCCCTTCTCATTCTGTCCTTCTGTCTGTCTGCTGTCTGTCTCTCTCCCCCCCCCCTCCACCCATGTCTGACTCTCATGCAGTAATGCAAGCTCTCCCCATCACATTCTTTCTGTAGTGATTCATTGCCTCTCCACACACACCAAAGCAACATGACTGAACTGACCATGGCTAGAACCTCCTGAGACTGTGAGCCAAGATAAATCCCTCTTTTTAAGCATAGTACCTCAAGCCATTTGTCACAGCAACGGAAAGCTGCAGGCTGTGAACACCCAGGTTGGTGCCAAGCTGGAAGGTAGAATAGCAAATTAACAGAAAAGCCAACTTCCTGGCCTTGTGACAAGCCACCAAGCTCAGGCACACCTGCCACCCAGCCTCAGGGAAGCAGAGGCAGAAAAAGCGTGTCGAGCCCAACCTAGCCAGACAAGGGGGAGCCTCTCATGTAACCAAGAACAGATGCCTGTTTCTGTGGTTTATCCCGTGCCTGGGAATCTCCAGGTGGAGGGGCTGCAGGGCTGGTGGAGTCTGAGCTTGCCCAGCCCTGTGACTGAAAGCCATGTCTTCAGGGCCTCCTGAGTGCTGTGCATATGGTACCCTGTCATGTGATTACTGTTCCCTAAGCAGTGCCGAACAATACCGTTCTTTCCTCCTTGCCAGGATTTCTAATTGACTTCGTTTTTTTCCTTTGAGCTTTTGACAGGTGCATAGCAATCCTCTCTCTGTGGTCTCCATTCCCATAACAAACGTGACCATTCCCACCAATCCTGCTTCACCAGTGGTGGGGCTTGTACTCCGTCTGATTTGCACCACATGTGTTTCTAACCTCCCTGGCCGGTTTCCAGGACTCCCTCCTTGATTGGTGGTGAGCATTTGTGAACCTGTGCTCCTGGCTCATCATCTGGGGGTCTTGTATTTCTCACCAGGTCACCCAGAATCAAATATTGAGTTTGCACCACTTGCTGCAAGCGCCTTTGCTCATGGGGCACTTCTCACGTTCTTGTTTCCAGTTTGTTATATTTTGCTTTGGTTTTTTAAAGGTTTTGTTTGTTTGTTGTTTTTGTTTTGCTTTATGTTGTTGTGTTTTGGAGACATGGTTCTCTGTGACCTTGCGCACTTATCCTGAGAACTCAACTTGATAGCCAGGCTTGGCCCGATCCAACAAAGATTCTGCTGGCTCTGCCTCCCGAGTGCTGGAGAGCGGAGTGCTGCGGATTTAAAGGCGTGTGCCACCACCGCCCGCTTCTTTTAGTTTTGACTTCAGATCTCACTCCACCAGCTTCAGTGCTGGCTAGACTACCCAACCTCCTGCCCTCCGCCTCCAGTGCTGGAACGACAGGTTTGGCCCCATCACAACCCAGGGGAAAGCCCTGAAAGCTCTTGTGTTGGGAGCAAGCAGGCTGTGAAACGGAGCCATATTGTCCATGAGGACCTTCCTCCCAGCCTCAGTTCCCAAACAGTCAGCAAGCTGACGGGCCACAGGATGTCAAGCATCAGCGCCCAGAGCCTAGTCACCCACTAGATTACAGAGACAATGACTCAAAAGCCACCACGAGCTTCAGAAGGCGAAAATCGGGGTCATTTTTCAATTCCGGTCTCCTCCTTCACTACATAACTGTACCCACGAGCCACTTTTCCTGAAAATCTTTAAATTGAAAGTAAATAGCACGGGGAACAATTTTGGGTTGATAAAACGGGCGATTCCAGAGCTCTTCAAGTGGTTTTCTATCCTCCCCTCTCACTGAATGGCTCCAGCCACCCGCCTTCGGCGTTATATTAAAGTGATGCCATTTGCTTAACCTGCCTGGGCCGTGACACCTGGTGCTGACTGGCCCCCTGAAGCCACACAGCCCCTTGACGCCAACCTTCTTCCGATGCCTATAAATCAAATACGCTTCCCGTTCTGTACTTGAAAACCACTTAACTTGGGTGCTTTACAAACTGTCACCATCCCAGAACCAGGCTTAACCTTTCTTTGGCACCCAGAGGATGGAAGGGGAGGTTTGCCGGGGACAGGCCAGGAGATGCTCAGTTTCCAGAGTGAAGAAATGGAGGATCACATCGCGGAATTCTGCTTGTCTGGGGTCCACAGGGAACTGCAGCAGTACATGAGTTTTCTTGTCTGTTTTAACCTCTGCTAGATACAGGCCGGGCACACCAGTCAGGCACGGGGCCACTGAGCCACATCCCCACCTTGCTTTTTGTGTGGACCATGGCTCACTTATACTTATGCATCCCTGGAACTCACCATCCACCTGCCTCAGCCCGAGTTGCAGCATGGCCGTTGTACAGGTTGGAATCTTGCCTTTTTTTTTCTTTACTGTTGAGACCCACCAGACCTCACTTATCAGAGCTGCACACTTGGGAGGTGGAGGCAAGGAGAGTTAGCTGTTCAAAAGCCAGCCTAGGCATACATATAGTCCCAGAGTAGAACAAACCTAAAATAAGGAGAATGAGGAATGACAGTTTCAGATGTGTGGCCCAAGTGTTCAGCAGAGTCCTGGCTGGTCGGGTGCTGTGCCGCACTGTTTCTGGCCTGCAACACGACTGCTGCAATGACCTCAGAGGAAGTAGACATTTCTGAAGCAAAACTAGGATGAGACCTCCCAGGTGACTGAAGCGCCCCACAGAAGCAAAAGCGCAGCCATCAAAAAATAACATCGCCTGTTACCATACCGAATGCAAATTGATATGCTAATGTGACAACTATAAAAGACTCCAAATGTCATACGACGGAAAACACACCGCCGGTCCAGGTGATGGAGTGGGGGAAGGGAGGAGAGCATGGAGTGGGAAGGTAAAGGAAGGTCGAGGTATCCGAGTTGGACACAGAGATCCCACAGGACACACTGGCACATGCACATAGTAGTCATTCCCAAGGTGTTACTGGAGTCCTCCGGGACTCAGCTTGGGGAGGAGAAGGACTCAGGCCCTGGAAGCCCCAGCCGCAAAACCTTGGTCCTTGCCAGGAGGTGCACTTCCTGTCATCTTGTTGCCACCTTTGGCCACATAGTTAAGGACTTCGACAGACAAACAGTGGCTTATTTGATGCCAGGTAAGTGAATGAATTTCCAGGGATGAAAACCAAAGCAGCTGAGAGGGTGAGTGGCTTGGCCAGCTCACACACCAGGAAGGCAAAACTATCCACACCTTTTTGGCCACCGGGGCACTAGCCCAGCCAGGACTGTCTGGATTATTTTCTTTTCAATCACTTTCCCTCACCCTGAAAACATGGAAACCTGTTATTAAAGGGATGTGTTGGCTGTGAATGAAAGCTAACGTCACAAGGATGGACGCAGTGGAAATGAATTTAGAAGGAAATAAACATTGCCGTGCTGCCGCCGATCAACCACAGCATAGGCGTGCTCTTGTTGGAGGGCTGGAGCTGGAGGGGGCTGGAGGAGGAGGCAGGATTCCTGCCTCATGCCCTACCCCCACCAATGGCTTAGAGTCTTACAGAAGAAATTTCCCAGGACCAGAGCTGGTCAAAACTGATTGCTTGCTGTCTGTGGGAATGAGGTTCCCATCACAGGGGCAGGGCAACACCTAAGCCTGGGGGTGACAAGGAGGGCCAGTGTGTCCCCTGTGTGGGGCTGACACCTGAGGCTGCAAACACAGGCACACATGGTGACATGAGGACTTGTGTCCTGCTCAGTGGGGTGACGCTCAGTAGGACTGCCAGTGTGACAGGGTGCTGGCCAATGGCAGAGGCTTGAGGGTGAGGAGGCATCCATGTGAACGAGTATGTTCCGTAGAGAGAGTAGGGCCAGAGGAGCCAGGGGCTTCCCAAGCAGAGAGCCCTGTACCCCAAACTGCTCAAAACCCTGTGGTCTATGGCCTCAGCCAAAGGACAACACAGTCCCTCCCTGGTGCATCCCCACCCTGCCCCCACAGAAGGAAGTGTGACTTTCCAAGGGCATTGCACAGAAGGGCCCGCTGGGTGGTACTGGGTTCTGAGATGGAGCCTGTGTCAGCCTCACTTTACTCAACAGTGAAGTGGGGGTAGGGCTCCCTGGCGTGGGTGACAGTGAGTGGCTGCCCATCATGCTGAGGGGCTGGGGCCACATGCCAAGGTGTGCCTGACCCAGGTGTACAGTGTGGAGCCATTGGGGACTGGGCTCCATCCAGTCTCTAGTGTGTGCAGTGGAGCTGGGGGTCCAGAAGCCCCGTGTGTCCCTACTTACAGGTGGCCTTGAAAGGGGCTTTCTCTGTCTAAAGTCAGCTCCCAGCTGATGCAGGAGAATTCCTGGGTTGACACAGTCCAACTGCTCAGCCTTTGTGACTCATTCCAGCTCAGTGGCTTCCTCTCTGCCCAGGTCTGTCTGTCTCTCTGTTCTGTTGGTCCCTTCTTGATGCTCAAAGCTCCATGCTCTTCTATATGCACCCCCAGGGAGGGGGAAACTCAAACTCCGCTCATCCACCTCACCTCAACCAGTTGGCTAAGATTAGTTGAGTCACAGAAAGACATGGAGCAGTTGCCTGCCCGACTTCCTCTGTGCCTCAGTGTCCTGTGGTGTGAGGTGTGGGCCACCCCGTGACTCTGATTCCTGAGGACCTGTTTCCATTCTGCACTGAAATAAAACCCTCATTAGCCCCTAAACACCTGCAAGCAGGAACATGAGGAGTGTGAATAATTTATTTTGTGAGTAATTTTAATATTTTATAATAACTGTGTTGAGCCCTTTGGTTGTGTGTCTGCGTGAGTCGTGTCAAGACAGAGCTGGCACCAGGTCCAGCTACCACAACAACTGCAAATGGGCTCAGGTGACAGGTCTCTGAGAGAGGAACCTGGGTGCTCAGGCCATTGGGTGAAGGGAGACAGGACTGAGTCCATCAATGCACCAGGCAGCGATAGTGAGCAATGGCTGCACTAAGGCATACCAAAGCCATTTATGTTCATCCATTCACTCATTCACTGTCTAACAGGCTTCGGTGCATTTAAATCAAGCTCCAACTTCTAGGGCTGGGACATAGTTCAGAGGTAGACCCCTCTCCCAGCATACTCAAAGCCTGGATTCCATCTTTATCTTCAAAAAATAGCAGACCTGGTTTCATTCCTATCATCTCAGGCACTTGGGAGGTGGAGGCAGGGAGATCAAGAGTTCAAGGTCCATTCTCAGCTATGTAGCAAGTTCAAAGCCAGCCTGGGCTGTATGAGACTCTGTTTCAAAAACCACAAATGAAGCATAAACAAAGACTTTCCCACCACTCCAGTCCCACAAACTGCCCTGCTGTCCTCCTGGTGCACAAGTGCATTCTGCCCCAAGACTTCTGCACTTGAATCACCCTCCAACCCTAGCTCCTTCGGTGACAAGTCCTCGAATCACATTCCACCTCCATATCTTATCATGGTGAAAGCTGAAGAAATGGTGACCAGTAGGAGGATATGCTTGGCAGGGAGCACCATGTGGGCAAGGATTTGGTGCCAAGAGCTAGAGACTGAATCAGCTGAATTCCAGGATGAGCAGGTGGAGGGGTGGGCAGGGCTGAGAGAAACAGTTTTGGGGGAGATGGTGAGAGGAGAGAGGTGAGAGGCTGTGGGAAAAGGCTAGCGGGTG
Organism: Onychomys torridus; assembly: GCF_903995425.1. Lineage (NCBI taxonomy): Eukaryota > Metazoa > Chordata > Mammalia > Rodentia > Cricetidae > Onychomys > Onychomys torridus. The sequence continues at coordinate 5,591,845 of NC_050463.1, forward strand.
GAGAGACAACAGAAAGAGGCCAGGCTTGGGAGATCTCAGGGATTGAAATGAGTGATTTGGGCACTGTCCTGGGAAAAAGGACATTCCCTGTGTCCCTACATGGTTGGACTATGTTTCATCTTTCCTGACATGGCTAACTCCATGTGGCTGGGTTCTCTGTGCCCCCTCAATGATCACCAGCTCAATTTCTTCCCTCCTGAGGCTCTCCTCATGGCCCACACCCCATCACATAGCCTGGGCTGACCTTGAATACAGAAGACCTGACACCCACCAATAATCCTCCCCCATCTCACAGAGCCAAATTGCCTGGGGTGTGACAGACTGGCCATGGAATGCACTCCCAAGAATCTGTGGTTCTTGGGTGTGATCATGTGATACTGATCTGGCCAATTTGGATGGGGTAAGGAGTCATAGCATGTTTTTTTTTTTCCCTCACGTGGGGATCTGTCTCATCTCCTGCGGCGCCGCAGCGGGCCAATTCTCACCCAAACATAGTGGCTTTGAATAACCACATGGTCTTATCTTAGACTTTCTGGAGGCTGGACGTTTAAAATGTGTTAGGGAAGCCAATGTTTTCTGAAGCTTCCAAGGGAGTAATGTTCCTTGTATTTGTTCCAACTTTGAGGGACGCACTTATGGGTGATGGGTTTAGAGTCCCTAAGCAAGCTGATCTCTAGCATGTTTTATTCTAGGGTGGGAACCTACAGCCTCCTGGTTGCCAGATAAACTCAGTCCCAGATGATATCTCTGGCCCTGGCTGCTCTTTGGTCCTTCTTGCCCTCCCTGTGATGTCATGGGCCACCACATTACCTCCAGGGATGGATTCTTGTCTCAAGAAGTTATGGTATAAAAAACCCTCCTTCCCTGTGAGGGAATTGTCATGAGTGGAGAGATCAGGATGTGTATATCTTTGAGAAGATCATGACTCAGCTGAACATTGGATTGTTAACAGTGGCAGGGGGTGTTGTCCCAAGCCACCATTCCCATACACCTGGTGACACAGGTGCCCCTCCTGTGCTCGGGAAGACCAAGCCATAGATAGGATAGAAAGAACTGAAGGTGGAGGATGGAATCTGTGGCTTTGGACCCTTACATGGTACTATAGTTGAGCTGTTGAAAAATGCCCCAAGAGCATGACATTATTGTAAGGTTGGGTGAGTGACAGGAAGTTAGGTCACTGCTCTTGAAGGGGCTTGTAGAATCCCATTACTGCTCATCTCTTCTCCCTCTCCCTTCTCATCTGTCCTTTCTGTCTGTCTGTCTGTCTGTCTCTCTCCCCCCCCTCCCACCCATGTCCCTGACTCTCATGCAGTAATCAGCTCTCCCCATCACATTCTTCTGTAGTGATTCATAGGCCTCTCCACACACACCCAAAGCAACATGACTGACTGACCATGGACTAGAACCTCTGAGACTGTGAGCCAAGATAAACTTCCCTCTTTTTAAGATGAGTACCTCAAGCATTTTGTCACAGCAACGGAAAGCTGACAGGCTTGTGAACACCCAGTTGGTGCCAAGCTGGAAGGTAGAATAGCAAATTTAACAGAAAAGCCAACTTCCCTGGCCTTGTGCAAGCCACCAAGCTCAGGTGTGCACACCTGCCACCCAGCCCTCAGGAAGCAGAGGCAGAAAGAAGACTGTGAGTCTGAGCCCAACCTAGCCAGACAAGGTGAGCCTCTCATGTAACCAAGAACAGATGCTGTTCTGTGGTTATCCCGTTGCCTGGAATCTCCCAGTGAGGGGCTGCAGGGCTGGTGGAGTCTGAGCTTGCCCAGCCCTGTGATGAAAGCATGTCTCAGGGCCTCCTGAGTGCTGTGCATATACCCTGTCATGTGATACTGTCTCCTAAGCAGTGTCTGAACAATCCTTTCTTTCCTCCTTGCCAGGATTTCTATTGACTTGTTTTTTTCCTTTGAAGCTTTTTTGACCAGGTGGCCATAGGCGCAATCCCCTTCCTTGTGGGTCTCCATTTCCCATTAAACAAAACCTGACCATTGCCCACCAAGCCTGTCACAGTGGGTGGGGCTCTTGTATTTCTCCGTCTGTCATTTTGCATGTGTTTCTAACCTTCCCCCTGGCGGTTTCCAGGCTCCTCCTTGTGGTGGTGAGATTTGTGAACCTGTGCTCCTGGCTCATCATCTGGGGTTCTGTATTTTCAACCCATGGTCACCCCAGAGATCAAATTTGGGTTTTCACACTTGCTGCCAAGCGCCTTTGGCTCATGGGGCCACTTCTCAGTTCTTGTTTTCAGTTTGTATATTTGCTTTTGTTTTTTTAAAGGTTTTTGTTTGTTTGTTTTTGTTTTGCTTTGTTGTTGTTGTTTTTGAGACAGGGTTTCTCTGTGTACCTTTTGCGCCTTTCCTGGAACTCACTTGATAGCCCAGGGCTGGCCTCGATCTCACAAAGATCTGCCTGGCTCTGCCTCCCGAGTGCTGGAGAGCTGGAGTGCTGGGATTAAAGGCGTGTGCCACCACCGCCCAGCTTGCTTTTAGTTTTGACTTCAGATCTCACTCCACAGTCAGTGCTGGCCTAGAACTTACCAACCTCCTGCCTCCGCCTCAAGTGCTGGAACGACAGGTTTGGCCCCATCACACCCAGGGGAAAGCCCCTGAAAGCTCTTGTGTGGGAGCAGGCTGTGAAACGGAGCCATATTGTCCATGAGGACCTTCCTCCCAGCCTCAGTTTCCCCAACAGTCAGCCAGCTGAGGCCACAGGATGTCAAGCATCAGCGCCCAGAGCCTAGTCCCCACTAGATACAGAGACAATGACTCAAAAGCACCCACGAGGCTCAGAAGGCGAAATCGGGTCATTTTTCAATTCCGGTCTCCCTCCTTCATACATAACTGTACCCAGAGCCACTTTCCTGAAAATCTAAATTGAAAGTAAATAGCACGGGAACAATTTTGGGTGATAAAACGGGCGATTCCAGAGCTTCTTCAAGTGGTATTTATCCTCCCCTCTCACTAATGGCTCCAGCCACCGCCTCGGGTTATTAAAGTGATGCATTTGCTTAACCTGCCTGGGGCCGTGACCCACCTGGTGCTGACTGGCCCCCTGAAGCCACACAGCCCCTGACGCCAACGCTTCTTCCGATGCCTATAAATCAAAACGCTTCCCGTTCTGTACTGAAAACACTTAAACTTGGTGCTTTACAAACGTCACCATCCCAGAACCAGGCTTAACTTTCTTTGGCACCCCAGGGATGGAAGGGGAGGTTTGCCGGGACAGGCCAGGAGATGGTCAGTTTCCAGAGTGAAGAAATGGAGGATCACATGGGAATTCTGCTTGTCTGGGGTCCACAGGACTGCAGCAGTACTGAGGTTTTCTTGTCTGTTTTACCTCTGCTAGATCAGGCCCGGGCACACCAGTCAGGCACGGGGCCACTGAGCCACATCCCCACCCTTGCTTTTGTGTGACCATGGCTCACTATACTTATGCATCCCTGGAACTCACCATCCACCTGCCTCAGCCCGAGTGCCAGCATGGCCGTTGTACAGGTTGGAATCTTGCCTTTTTTTTTTTTCTTTACTGTGAGACCCACTCAGACCTCACTTTCAGAGTGCACACTTGGGAGGTGGAGGCAGGAGAGTTAGCTGTTCAAAGCCAGCCTAGGCTACATAGTCCCCAGAGTGTAGAACAAACCTAAATAAAGGAATGAATGAATGACAGTTCAGATGTGGCCCAAAGTGTTCAGCAGAGTCCTGGCTGGTCGGGTGCCTGTGGCCACTGTTCTGGCCTGCAACACGACTGTGCAATGACCTCAGGGAAGTAGACATTTCTTGAAGCAAAACTAAGTGAGACCTCCCAGGTGACTGAAGGCCCCACAGAAGCAAAGCGCGCCATCAAAAATAAATCGCCTGATTACCATACCGAATGCAAATGTATGCTAATGTGACAACTATTAAAAGACTCCAAATGTCATCGAGGGAAAACACACCGGGTCCAGGCTGATGGAAGTGGGGGAAGGGAGGAGAGCATGGAGTGGAAAGGTAAAGGAAGGTCGAGGTATCCGAGGTTGGACCACAGAGATCCCACAGACACACTGGCACATGCACATAGTAGTCATTCCCAGGTGTACTGGAGTCCTCCGGACTCAGCTTGGGGAGGATGAAGGCTCAGCCCCTGGAAGCCCCACCGCAAACCTTGGTCCCTTGCCAGGGAGGTGGCACTTGCCTGTCATCTTGTCCACCTTTGGCCACATAGTAAGACTTCGACAGACAAACAGTGGCTATTTGATGGCCCAGGGTAAGTGAATGAATTTCCAGGGATGAAAACCAAGCAGCTGAGAGGGTGAGTGGCTTGGCCCAGCTCACACACCAGGGAAGCAAAACTATCCACACCTTTTGCCACCGGGGCATAGCCCAGCCAGGACTGTCTGGATATTTTCTTTCAAACTTTCCCTCACCCTGAAACCTGGAACCTGTTATAAAGGATGTTGTTGGCTGTGAATGAAAAGCTAAACTCACAGATGGACGCGGAAATGAATTTGAAGGAAATAAACATGCGTGCTGGCGATCAACACAGATACGGGTGCCTCTGATGAGGGGGATTCATCGACTCATTCATGTTATTGACACAGCTCCTTCTGTAGACCAGGCCGGTGCTGAATGGAGGGACCCACGAGCCTCAGCCTCCCAAAGGGTGGGGCATGTGTGTGACAGCACAGGTTGCTGGGACTCACTCAATCCAAAAGAGAGTCCGGATGGTAGAGAGGATCAGGAGGCTGATTATAACATGAAGATATTCCTATAAAAAACAATTCACGAGGGCTGGAGAGAGGGCTCACAGGTAAAGAGCACCAACTGCTCTTCCAGAGGTCCTGAGTTCAATTCCCAGCACCTACGTGGTGGCTCACAACCATCTATAATGAGATCTGGTGCCCTCTTCCTGTGTGCAGACATACATGCAGATAGAACATTGTATACATAATAAATAAATTTTTTAAAAATTTCACGGGAAAGATCTGATATGCTGCCAGAGCCACAGCCATCAAAGGCAGTGTGAAGAAAAAACTTCTGTTCACCACATTCCGGTGTATCTACCTGAGGGTAGAGGATAATGTCAAAACCTACAGAGAGAAAAATGAATCCATCAGTGTTGTGGAATATTTAACTATGTAAAATGTGTTACACTTGTTTGTGCTGCAGAATAATTGTTTAACTATGTAAAGATACACTGTTGCTATTTCACCTTGCCTGCCTAAGGCACCCGATTGGTCTAATAAAGAGCTGACCGGTCAATCGCCAGGCTGCCCAGGGACAGGCAGGGCTGGTGGGCAGAGAGAATGAGGAGGAGGAGGAATCTAGGAAGAGAAGGAAGAGGAGAGAGGGAGAGAAGACAAGGGAGAAAAAGAGGGACATGTCCGGGGCCAGACAGACAGTCATGGAAGAAACAGGAAGAGGAAGACATACACAAGTTTGGTGTAAAAAAGGCCTGAGACAAAGGTAGATAAAGGTTAAGTTAAAAGAGCCAGCCAGAAAAGAGCCAAGAGAAGGTGGAACACTCAAACCTAATAATACAATCCATCTCTGCTATAAGTCAACATCATTCTCTCCTGTGGAGCCACAGCTGTGACCCCACACCCATGTCCCCGTCTTGAAACTTCTTAGCCTGTGAAGCCGTTCCCCATCCCTGAGAGACATCACGAGATATCCCCTCATCGTTTCTGTGTGGCAGAGGTCACTCTTCAGACAATTCCCCACCTCTTCCTTCCACACCTTCTGGGAGTGAGGTCCAGTACTGCTGCTACTGGGGAACCTCACAACCCTGACCCCCTTTCCTCTCTGCATCCAGCACCCCTCTGAGCAGGGCAGACAAGCAGCAAGATTGTGAATGAAGCATTTTCCTGAAACTTCAGTTTGAAGATAGAGGAGGCCTGCTCCCTTCACCTTCCTCCCACCGCTAATCAGCTAATCAGCTCTTGGACTCTTGTTGGGTTCACGTGGGTCTTACTGGTCTGGGTCATGTGACCTAGAAGGATTCAGACAGATAGATATTTGAAGAGCTTCAAAGGTCCGACCTTGCTGAAAGGTAGCAGAGCCTGCACCACCTCCTTTTCCCCCCCTCCTCCACTTCTTGTTCTTCTTTCTGCTCCTCCTCCTGCTCCTCCTCATTGCCTTCCTCTCCATCCTCCTCCTTTATTTACTGCTAATTTCCAGCCTTTATTTTGGGCCTGGGATATCCACGCTCAAAGCTTGGATCTGTTAGGAGCATGCATCTTACTCTGACCTCGTCTGTACATGCCCTCCTGACATCACCTTCCAGGTGACTCCCGGGTACGTGGACCTGACCCCAGTCCCACCTCAGCTCCTCTTTGTGTCCTCACCCACAGTAGCCCCATGAAAAGAAGCCTTCTGATCTCTCCTACTCTCTCCGGCTTCCACAGTCACCACAAGGATGGATCCTGCTCAGACAAAACACCCTCTTCCCGGGCGTCCTGATGGCCTCCAGGCATCCACACAGCAGCCAGAAGGATCTTCAGTGAATCCTGGCCTCCCCTCTCTCCCTCCTCCTGCCTCTATGGCTCCCTTGTGTCCTCAGCAGAAAGCACAAACTTCTTGCTCTTTTCAACATGCCATACAAGCTCATGGCTCCATTCTTCCCACCCCACCTCTGCTCACCTCCTGGCATCTGATGCTTCTTGATCCTTAACTGTCCCCCTTGGAGGACCCTCCCATCCTGACAGCCTCCGCAGCAAAGGGACAAGCAGACTGGCACCTTACAGTCCAGACCACACAGTGCTGGGCATGTGTCCCTGAGCTCCAGGAAGATAAAGGCTGGGCTGTCTGTTAACTAATGTGCCCAGACCACAAAAGCTCCATTTCCTCCTCTTTCTCCTCCCCACCTCCACTTCCTTCCCCTCCCCCTCCATCTCCTCCTCCTCCTCCATCTCCTCCTCCATCTCCTCCTCCTCCATCTCCTCCTCCTCCATCTCCTCCTCCTCCACCTCCTCCTCCATCTCCTCCTCCTTCATCTCCTCCTCCATCTCCTCCATCTCCTCCTCCATCTCCTCCTCCATCTCCTCCATCCCCTCCTCCATCTCCTCCTCCTCCATCCCCTCCTCCATCTCCTCCTCCTCCATCCCCTCCTCCATCTCCTCCTCCTCCATCTCCTCCTCCTCCATCTCCTCCTCCTCCATCTCCTCCTCCTCCATCACCTCCTCCATCTCCTCCTCCTCCATCCCCTCCTCCATCTCCTCCTCCTCCATCTCCTCCTCCTCCATCTCCTCCTCTTCCATCTCCTCCTCCTCCATCTCCTCCTCCTCCATCTCCTCCCTCTCCTCCCCATTTCCTCCTCCATCTCCCTCTCCTCCACCATCTCCTCCCCCACTCATCCCCAGCCCTAAGGAAGGACTCAGTCTGTTAAATGGAGAGACAAATGACTGTGGGAAGTAGAGGCCTCATGAGGCTGCTCTGTGTTGCAGACCCCTGGACAAGGCCAGGCTGGTCAAAGTGGTCCAGTCACTGAGGGGGAGGCTGGAACGCGGCAATCCATCTGTCCCTGTCAGAGGGTTCCCGCTAAAGAACTGTACTCTTGGCCTTGTCTGTGTTGCTGGAGCCCACACTGGGGAGGAGTTTCCTTTGCCCCTGCTCCTGTCTGCTGGAACCCCATCTCCTGCAAAAGGCAACATTTGTGCTGTGTATTAATTGCCTGCTTTTTTTTTTTTTAGACATGAGATGCTGTCTGAAGCATGCGAGTGAGTGTGTGTTTAATGGCTTTCTCATTTGGAGATTGGGCCAGATAGCTTTTTGAAGAAAGTCTGCCGAGCGAGCGCCTGAAACAGAGAAAATTCCACCAGCTTCCTCGCACCCCCGCCCTCATCCATCACCAAGGCTCTGCGGATCGAAAACACAGGCTTCAATTGGACAAGTTTCAATCACAGCCGAAAGGCAGGGCGAAGCCTCTTCCTATTTTTGGAGGGCTGGAGTCTGAGTTGGAGGGAGCAGTGGGGTGGGGGTCCTGAGAAGCACAGGAGGAGGGTCGGCTCTCTGCTGTGTGGCAGGCTGGGTTCAGCAGGACATGAGGCCATGGCAAGAGATGTTTCAATTATATGTGTGTGTGTGAACATGAGTACAGCTCCTGAGGAGGCCAGAAGAGGGCGTCGAATGCCCTGGAGCTGGAGTTACAGATGGTTTTGAGCCACTTTGTGGGTACTGAGAACCAAACCAGGGTCCTTTGAGAGAGCAGGAAACAGAACTGGGAGACACCTTTAACCCAAGCTCTTGGGAAGCAGAGGCAGGCAGATCTCTCTGTGTTTGAGGCCAGCCTGGTCTACAGAGTGAGATCCAGGACAGCCAGGGCCACACAGAGAAAGCCTGTCTCAGAAAAACAAACACTGAAACAACAGCAGCTAATAGAATTATTAAATGAACCAACGGTTCCACCTTTTAGGTGTTGACCATCAGTGATGGAACACAGCTGCTGTAACAGATGTGCTGCAACATTCACAATAGTAAACAGCTGGAAACAGCAGGTGCACAAATGACTGTGTGAGTATGACATGGCCCATTATATAGTGAAATATTATTCAGCCATGAAAAGGACAGAAGATGTGACACGTGCCACAGTTTGAATGAGCCTTGAGGGTATTGTATTCAGTGCCTCGTCCAGAAACCCCGTCTTGAAAAACCAATATGCATAGCGTGGGAGGTGGTTTAAAGATTTATTTATTTATTATGTACATTGGGGTTTTGCCTACATGTATGTCTGTGTGAGGATGCCATATCCCCTGCAACTGGAGTTAAAGCTGCCATGTGGGTGCTGGGAAATGAACCCAGGTCCTCTGGAAGATCAGCCAGTGCTCTTAACCTCTGAGCCATCTCTCCAGCCCCTGTGCGGGGCAGTTTGAATGAGAACAGCCCCCATTGGCTCATATATTTTTAAAGCATGGTCTCCAGGTTATAGAATTGTTTGGGAAGGATTAGGGGTGGTGACCTTGTTAGAGGAGGTGTGCCATTGAGGGCAGGCTTTCAGGGTTCAAGAGCCCAAGGCTGGGGGCTACAGAGATGGCTCAGAGGTTAAGAGCACTGGCTGCTCTTCCAGAGGTTCTGAGTTCAAAACTCAGCAACCACTGAGCTCACAACCATCTATAATGAGATGCAGTACCCTTTTCTACTGTGCAGGCAGAAAACTATATACATAATAAATAAATATAATATATTTTTTTTAATTAAAAAAAAGAGCCCAAGGTAGGCCCAGTGTCTCTGTCTGGTGCCAACAGAGAAGGATTTAACTCTCAGCTACTGCTCCAGCACCATGCCTGTCTGCTCCCCACCATGAAGAACACGGACTAAGCCTCTGAAACTGTAAGCAAGCCTCTGGTTAAATGCTTCCTTCTAAAAGGGTTGCCATGGTCAGGGTGTCTTATCACTGCTACAGAACAGTGACTAATACACTATGACCCAACTTGTAGAAAGGTGTCCAGAAAGCAAAATGCATAGACGCAGAGGGTCTGGGGGCCGACAGGGATGACAGGAAGTCTTCGCTTAAATGACAGAGTTAGAAGCACAGCCAGGTGGCAGAAGTCTGTAATACCAGCTACTTGGAAGGCTGAGGCAGGAGGGTCAAGAAGAATGTAAGCAACTCAGTGAGACTCCGTCTTAAAGTGACATTGAGGGGCAGGAGAGATAGCACAGCAGTTATAAGCACCGGCTAAGGACCTGGGTTTGATTTCCAGCCCCCACAGAGCGGCTCACAACCGTCTGTTACTGCAGTTCCAGGAAACCTGAGGCCCTCTTCTGGCCTCTGTGGGCACCAGGTATGTGTATGGCCCACAGACACACATGTGGGAAAAACACCCACCCATCAGCTACATTTAAATTAAAAACCCAAAGGGCTGGGGTGTGGTCATGGGTGGAGCCCCGCCTAGAATCCCCTAGTGAGGGTTAGGGCCCCTTGATGCTGACATGGCTGGTGTGTCTGAGGTGAGGTCCCTGCCAGTAGAGTCAGAAGTGAGTGTTGTCTGGGTTCATCCTCTCGTCTTCCAGATGCCTGGACCCCCCAGTCAACCTGGGGCCCTGACCTTTTGGAGTACCCTCGCTAAGTACTAGCCCCAGATCCCCAAGAGGGGCTCCACTCTCCTTTCTTGGTACAAAGAGGCACACACAGTAAACCCCCTCGCTGTCCCCTGTCCTTGGCCTTCTCCGCGTGCTTTGGTTCACACCGGGCAGATGTAACACCTGCTTTTAAATTCAATTAAGTCAGCCTCCCGATCTGCGTCTGGCATACATTACCAGCCCGAGACAGCAGGGAAGGAAAAAAGCAGAAAACACAACACAGGCCTATTTAGAGATTTCCCTCTAAATGGATTTTAATTCTCTCGATTTATCAGAGTTCCGTGGAGCTGGTGACAAGTCCACTGGGTGAGCATCTGCAAACACGGCTCCAGCCACGTGGACAGGAATGTGGCGCAGCTCCCGACCGGCCAACCTGCCATCCCTGGCTCTCAGTCGCCTGCACCCGATGTGAATCCAGCTGTGTCCCCTCTGTCAGCATCAGTATGTGCATCAGTAAAATGGGAACAAGGACCACAGGAGACTCTGAGGGACAAAGGCCTGGGCTGGTCGGCCACATCCAAGGTCCACTCTGAGCAGTGTCTCAGGGCACAGTGAATGCTGGGTAGACTGGAAAGGTGGGTGGAGATGATAGTCTTGATGGTGGCGATGATGGTGATGGTGGGGATAATGGTGATTGATGATGGTGGTGATGATGGTGATGGTGGCAGTGATGGTGGTGGTTTGGTGATGGGGATGATGGTAACGGTAGTGATGGTGATTTGGTGATGGTGATGCTAATGGTGGTGATGGTGCTTCTTAAGGGCACCAAGACACTGAACAAGTAACAAGGCCAGAGAGGTCAAGGGGAACACTAGATGCCCCAAGAATTTGATTCTTTTCCACAAGCCTAAACCATCCCTGTCTATACTGCTCCAGTTCTGAGCCATGGAACAGCAATGCCAAGCTCATGGCTCCAGAGCCGACTCTGGTGTCCCTCTCTTGGGGACGCTTGGAAGCACTTGCTTATCATAAACAGGGGCAGTAAGGGAGACCCTGCCACTTGTCACCCCAAGTTCAGTCAGAACCTTCTGCATCACATCTACGTATCCACACACATGGGGAAACAGGCTTGGGAGCAAGAAGAGGCCACAGGCCAGGGTCTAGCCTCACTCTAGCCTCTGTGGATGAGCATCCCTATGGGGCCTCAGTCTCCTGCCACATGGATGTGGGAGACGTGGGGACCCCTGTGCTCCGAGGCCCACATGGGACACTGGGGCTCCTGGGACAGGCTTAGTCTTCATTAACTCCTGAGGATTTTCCTACCCCAACTGGAAAGGGGTTTAGGGAAGAGGGTGCAATGACGTCTGGGGCTTCAGGACACTGGGGGGACAGACAGGAGGACACAGAGCTCGCTGGTAGTCAGGTCAGCCACCAGGCTCCAGGTGTGGTGACAGACCCTGCCTCCAAGCATGCTGACAGGGCCGGGATGAGAGGGAGGGGCTGAGTGGAGGGCGCACAGGGACTAGTGAGGAGAGTCCCCCTGCGGACTTCTGAAGCTAAGTCAGGACAGACACAAAAGGAGTGTGCCGGGCGCAGGGGAGCTGCAGCCGTGGATTCAAAGACGGTGGCCCACGGGGACAGGCGCAGCTGCGGGACAGCAGAGCCTTGTACAGGCTTGCCGGAGGCTGGGGTTGGCAGGGCTGGGCTTGGGGAGGAATTGGAAGTCACTGTGCAGACAAATGACAGCGGCTGGTGCCCTGGGACGGATGCCAGAACCTAGAGTGGTCACACACAAGCCGGACTCTACCTGAGGACAGTGGGCTTTGTGGGAAATAAGAAGCCGTGGAGGGTTCAGGGCAGACAGGTAACCACGCCAAAGCCATATCCCAGTTCTGGGGTGAGATTCGGGGGTCAGGCTAAGGTATGACTGCACCAGGGAGGCTTGGGGAGGGTCTAGAATGAACGGCAACATCCCAGGGAGGCATGTGACTCAGGAGTCATGGCAGCCGCCACGGGCAGCACTGAGTCAGCCGCCAGCCGCCACAGTCGCCTGCAGTGGCTTACTCATCAATTTGGCCTGGAGCAGGGGAGCTGCAGCCCCACTCATGTTCACGGGGAGGGGGCCCACGACCTACTTCCTCCACCACAGGGAACACAGCATGTCTGCACCGTCATCTACTTCCTGGGACGAGTCAACTGGCCCCCTCGCCCCCTCCTCCACCCACAGCCCTCCACGGCTCCTTCAGACCAAAGGTGGGTTCTCTCTGAAGCCCACGAGGCTCTCCCCGCGCTGCCCTGCCCCTCCTGCCTCTTTCACTGCCACGTCTACTGCACAGGCCTCCTCCTGCTCCTCGAATTGTTAGGCCCTGTCCTGCCCCGGGGCCTTTGCACAGCTGCATCCCCTGGCCTAGGCACAGTCTCCAACGTGAGGGGTGACTGGGGCCAGGCTGTCTCCAAACAGAATTGGGGACCACAGGGGCAAGGAGCGGGGTTCTAGAATCTCCCGCACGCTAAGCTCCTTTTTGAGCTGGAGGAGGGGCGCCTTCATTTTCCTCTGACCCCCAAAGCAGCCCACAGAGGCCCCGGAAGTCTGCGCAGGCGCCGTGGTGATTCAGCCGCCGCAGGGACCCGCAGCCAATGGACGTGCTTCGCGATGAGGTAATGCCCGGATCCGCGTCCTGATTCGTCGCTGGCAGGCCACGGGCTTGTCCTCCGGGGCGGGACTCGCCGCTTTGCAGAAGGGGTTGCACGGAACTCTCCAGAAAGAAGCGCTTCTAATTTTTAAGTTCTGAGTTTCTGAGACCAGGTCTCCGGTAGCCCGGGCTAGCCTCGGGAGCACGGTGGAGTCCAGCCTGGCCTGGAACCCCTGATCCTCCGGCCTCCGCCTCTCTCGGGTGTGCTGGATGACACGTGCACCCACTGTGGGTGTGCACCGTTCCGCAGCACCTACTGTGTGCCAGCTCACCACCCATGCCGCCACGCCCCACACACTTATTGAGCGCCTATGGTGTCTCAGTCTGACACCTATGTGGCAGACACTGCCCAGACTGCCAAGTGCGCATTTTGTTTTCTATTTTGCTATTTTGTCTTTAAAATTGGTTTATTTTGTACTTTATCCTATTAAAAATTTTTATTAGTATTATTTATTGGGGCTGGGGGCATGTGCTCCGCCGCTCACTTGTGGAGGTCAGAGGTCTCTCGTTCCACCTGGTCATGGGATCGAACTGAGGTTGTCAGGCTTCACGCTCTGAGCCATCTTGCCAGCCTTCATTTTATTTTTTTAAACGACTTTCAATTATTTTTATGCTTTGTTTTAGATTTATTTTTATTTTCTTTCATTTTATTTTGAATGAACACACTTTCCTATCGTAGGCCAGGCTGGCCTTGAACTCATGACAATCCTCCTGCCTCAGCCTTTCCAGAGTGTGGAGCACAGGTGTAAGTCACCATGGAGGCAAAGTGAAAGATTCAGCCTCCTCTAAGGCGCAAAATCTCTGGAAGCAGTGAATCTCACGGGGCTAATCCTGATGTTTGTCTCACTTTGGTCTGTGATATGGGGGTGGGACCCCCTGACTCTGGGCTGGTCTTCAGGTTCATTCATGTCTTCTCTTTTTGAGTCTTTCTGGCTTTGTTTTTGTTTTGAGACAGGGCCTCCCTGTGTAGACCAGGCTGGCCTCGAACTTACAGAGATCCTCCTTCCTCTGCCTCCCAGGTGCTGGGATCAAAGATAGGGCCAACCTGCCTGGCTCTTCACTGTTTTTTTTTGTTTGTTTGTTTGGTTGGTTGGTTTTTTTTGTTTGGTTGTGGGTTTTGTTGTTGTTGTTGTTGTTGTTGTTGTTGTTGTTTTGCGGCAGGATGTCACACAGCCCTGGCTAACCTAGAAGTCTCTATGTAGCAGCCATGACTCAGCCTTTGTGACCCTCCCCGGGTGTCCTGTGAGCTCTGCCCACTCAGCCTCCACGCACGTACATGGGACCAAGAGAGATTTGCATCCTGGAACTCGGTGCAGCACCCCCAGGTCCGCTAAGGGAGCGGGAGTAAAGCCCTGTAAGGAAGCATTCCTTTTTGACAACTGCATCATACTCCGACGCATGGGCAGAGCTGACGCTGGGTGGGGTAGACTTGCGCACACTGTGCGGCGGGAGCAGCGGCTGGTCACGGTTTCACACGTGAGGAAACGGCCCCCAGCCCCGCTGCATCCGCAGCAAAGGCAGGATTTAAGGACGCAGATGGGGCAATTGCAAAAGCTCAGAGCCGCTGAGGAGGGAGGGAGACAGAGACAGACGCACATAGAGACAAAGAGAGATGAGAGAGACACTGAGGCAGACAGAGACTCCCGCGTCCTCCCCCTCGGCCTTTGCACGTGCCCCCAGGATGCCGGCCAAGCTCGGCAATGATCCCCGTACCTTGGGCACCGCTTGCCCCCAGCACAGTGTCCGCACACAGTAGGTCCTCAATAAAGACTCAGAAACACAATGCAAACTGCGAATTCAGGAAACGAGGAAAAACCCAAGGGTGTCTCCACGGCGCACCGTGGTGCGGATGGAGATATTAGGGGAGGAAGATCCGCGAGCCCCCCGCCCCCCTTTAATTATCCTGTTGACAAGACTCAGGATCCCGCTCGTCAAGGTGGCATCTGAGAGGACGGTTCCCTTTAGCGACGCTGACAGCTAATTTGTGGGAAGTTTAATTACAGGCGGCGTTAATTAACTGGCAAAGCGCTGGGCGAGGACGGCGGCCATCTGTTCCGAAGATGTCCTCCCCTTCTGGGCCTGGCTGGGGGCTGGGGGGAAGGGGGAGGGAGAACGGGGCGGGGGAGGGGGGAGCCGGGAGGAGGGGGGAGGAGGGAGAGAGCAGGGCATAGGACGGGAGGACGGGGGGGGGGGGAGCGAGAGGGGAGGGCGGGGGTGGGTGGGAGGAGGGCTCGGGGAGGGAGAGAAGGGAGGTGGGGGTGGGAGGAGGGGTGAAGGGCTCCCACAGGCAGGGTCGGGGTGAGTGCCTGGCCTGCACCGGATCTGACCGGACCCCGAAGGGAGAGATCCTGCGCCCAGAGCGCCCAGAGCCGCCCCCGGGCCCCAGGACCTTTGCACGCGCTGCGTGCCCAGAAACCCCCCAGGCCGCAGCCCTGGCACCCAAGCCTGGGGATCCCCGAAGCTGAAATCCGGGGTCGCGCTGTCTGCATAGACGGATCTAGGGAGCCCTGGCACTCAGTTCAAACCCGGCTGCCCTCTGCTTCTGCGCCGTGGCCCAGCAGCAGCCTGGGAGACTCAGTTTCCCTGTCGGACAAGGGTGTCCTGGCACCCCCGCGGCCCAAGCGAGGCTGGAGTGAGCGACGCCTGTGCCCTGAGGCGGCCCGTGAGCCCCCAGTGCCGTGACACCGCGGCCAGCACTCTCTGCAAAGCCTCAGTTTCCCCCCTGCCCCTCCGCAGGCGGACGCAGATGGCGCCGCCCGGCCGGGCAGGAAGGGGCCCCCGCCGGAGTCGGGGTGCGGAGCTGGCACGGGCGCCCCAGCAGCTGGGGCTCTTGGCAGCCGGTGGCAGCCGGAGGCGGCTGGACATGCGCCCGGGCTTGGGTGGGGACAGAGAGGCTGCGACAGAACGGGGACCCCGCTCACAGGAGGAGGGAACCCCGTGTGCACGCACCAGGCGCCTGCGGGATGAGGCCGCTCTCCCAGGCTGAGCCCGCTTTACAGCTGGGAAACTGAGGCTCAGGGAGGCGACATAGTGGAGTAGACTGCGGGGCCTGGGGATGCAGCTGTTCAAAGGGTCCCTCCCCCGCCAACACCCTGTCCCCGGACCCCAGGCGGGACTGGGAATTCTAAGCAGGGGGTCTCTATTGCAGACCTGCCTCTAGCTGTAAGGTTGGGGTGACGGGTCCCCTTGGCAGGCCATCTCTGGGCTGCTGGGAGTTTTCTCTGTCAACCACTGTGGAAGTGTCCGTGGCAGCGGGCCAGCAGTGCCTGAGAGCTCCAGGGCCTGCAGGGTGTCCCCCCACGGTGTTTGGAGGGTAGGGTGTGACGTTTGGAGGGCAGGTCTGGTGGTGGCAGGCACTAGGTGCTCAGTCAGGCACTGCCAGCCAGGCTCTGGCTGAAGGAGCACCCTCCTCAACATCCCTCCCCACCCGCTGAGCTCAGGTGTGAGAGCATCCAAACCCCTGGGGCTGTGGGACAGGGTTAAGAGGTCCATGATAGCTGAGGTTGGATCAGGTTTTCCTGAGTGGTTGACCCCACCACACTCTGGCTGTGAAGTCACTGGGTTCTCTGAGCCAAAATAAGGCATCCAAACCTGCCTTGGACTACCTCTGAGGCCAGGATCCCGTCTGTCCTGTGTCCCCCCACCAGTGCTGGGTGGCACCAAGCCCACCTCTGTCCCTTAGCCTGCCAGAGCCCATCCTGCCTCTACATCCCAGGCCAACACTCCCCTTTCACTTGGGCCCTGTTCACGTGGGCACCCTGCATTGCTAGACCTTGGCCTAGCATGGTCTGTCCCCAGAGCTGTATTTGGTCCCCTGGAATGGCAGAGCTAGCCTGGGCTCAGCTTTATTAGAGAGTGAGGAGGAGGTGGGATGCGCTCCTTGTTGCACTGGGACTGCTGGGCACATGAGCAGTTCCAGCTCTAGGCTGTTAGCAGTTCCCATGTCATCACAGCACCAGCTGTTGAGGCCACCCTGGGCTAGCCGGCAGACCCTGCCTCAACCGGATAGGACGGCAGACCTTGAGCCCACTGCTCAGTGTGAAGCCGGACACCAGATGCACACGGCAGGGCCTCGCCACAAAAAGGAAGTGGCGTGTGGGTGCTGGAAGTCGGGGGGAATTTGTGGGATGTGGATATTGGTTTGTTGTGCTGAGACTGATGGAATCCAGGAGATGGGGTGTGGGAGTGGCCACCCGAGCTTGAGAATGAGCTTCCTGCCTTGAAGTCTTGTCCTGAAAAGGCTAAGGGGGCAAACTTCATGTTTGGGGTAACGTTCAAGGGGCCCACCCTCCATGTAGGACAGCTGGCCTCGAACTCGCAACCCTGCCCTCCTACAGTGTGTCACTGCACCTGTCCTGCTTCCTGGAGGACTTGTTACACTGCACAAAAGGCCTACGGTGCCTCGAATACAGCAAGTACTTAATAAATGCTGAGAAGCAGACGCACTGGGCTGGCCTGTGCCTGCATCCTGTAAGCCCTGCCCACCCCCATCCCGTCACCTGCCCCAGGTGTGGGGTCATGAGGAGGTACTTGAAGCAGAGGGAACAGTTTGCTTGTGTTGACACCTTGTACAGTCCACTCTTCAGACATCTGTCCCCTGGATGTGGTGGCGTACACTGGAGCTCAAAGGCCAGCCTGGACTACAAGTTCAGGACAAGTGAAAACACCTGATAACACTGGTTAGGGCAGTCACTGGCTAGGGACACAGACAGGTGCGTCACTCAGGCTGGTGACACACACTTCCAGGAGACAAGTCACATGACACAGTCCCTGTTTCCCTTTAAACAGGCTGGATCCCCAGGGCAAAAACTAATGTCTCCTGGTTTGGAACAAGTATTCATGAACCTGCCCCTTGAGCTTGCTGTATCCAGTTGTTTATGGAACTGACCTGCATCACCTTGTTCCTGGTCTCAGCTTCTTCATGCCTAGCCTTTCCAGGCATTTGTCTGTCACTCTACCCCCTGACCACGCCCCCAGCCCCCTCACTGGGGATTCTAGGCGGGGCTCCACCCTGACCACGCCCCCAGCCCCTCACTGGGGATTCTAGGCTGGGCTCCACCCCTGACTATGGCCCCTGCCTCAAGTTACAATTCTTTTTTTAAAATTGAAACAAAGTTTCTCTGTGTAGCTCTGGCTGTCCTGGAACTCACAGACATCCTGCCTGCGCTC
>NC_050463.1:5609726-5661468 GCF_903995425.1 Onychomys torridus
TACCAGTCCCAGTCCTGTCCCGCCGAGACATAGCCACGCCACGACCACGCCCCTGTCCTGCCCCGATAAGACCACGCCCTGTCCCGCCCTGCCCAGACATAGCCCCGCCCTGTCCTGCCACGCCCCCTGGCATGGCCACGCCCCATTCTGCCCCGCCCAAACACTGCCACGCCCTGTCCTGCCCCGCCTTGGCATAGCCACGCCCTGTCCTGCCCCGCCCCCCTGCCCTGCCCTGCCCTGGCATAGCCATGGCCTGCCCCGCCCCGCCCACTCATTAATCACGGCCCCGCCCAAGAATAGCCACGCCCCTCACCCCACCCAGACACAGCCACGCCCATCCCGCCCCACCCCAGCAAGCCCCTCCCTGCCAAGCATAACCACGCCCATCTTCGGCGTAGCCACGCCCCCGCAAGTATAATTAGGGCTTGTCTTGCCCCGCCCGGCATAGCCACGCCCCCACACCCAGCATAGCCACTCGTCCAATTCCACCACGTCTGAGCTGAGGGGCAGATGATCTAGACCCTGAGCATGGGCCAAGTGTGGGGACACAGCTGTAGGAACAGGAGCTGGGCAGGGTGGAATGGGCCATTTGAGGGGTGCGGAATGCCTGACAACAGAAACCTTGTCTTACAAACGGCAGAATAGGATTGTGTTTATTAAAAACACCAGGAGAGCGAGTTCACATTGGCACGTAGCAGAATCTGCGATTGCTGGCGTGCCCCAAGTGTGAGGTGGCTTGGGCCACAGCTTCTGTCTACGTGGATCAGCAGGGTTTGGTCTGGAGCAGGGCTCAGTAGCGGCGGGTGAAGTGGGGGTGAAGGTGGGGGTGGAGGACTCTGCCACTCTGGTCCTGGCTGGTCACGCCACCATCTTCTTCTAGTCCACTGGCGGGCACCACGTGGCCCTGGGAATGTCCACTGTGTGCAAAGCTGCTTTGCCTAGAACAAAGACAGACGGTCTGCAAGGGTCATGCCTGGTGACCACACAGTGCCACCCTGCAGAGCACAGGGCCCTGTACAATTCACTCAGAACACCAGACCAGCCAGTGTGCACTCCCGCAGAGGGAGGGAGGGAGGGAGACAGACAGTGGTTGGCATTGCAGCCTTCTTACCCAGCCATGCCACCCCGGCCGGTGGCCACATGTGCATGCCCAGATCCTGCAAGGGCCCGCTCAGCACCTGCAAGAGAGACAGTTTTGTGGACCCCGCCTGTACTGTGGACCCAGAGTTCACCCGCCCCTTGTAGCCCCTTGGTACCTCGCCACCGTATGTGCTCATGGCCTGTTGTGTTCACGTCCACAGCACCGTGCCAGGTGGGAACCTGCTGCTCCTCCAGCAGTGAGTTGTGATCTGCCCATTCTCTGCTGACCCTTTGCCAAACAGAAGGAGACAATGCCTATCCCCACTTGCTTCCCAGCGCACCAGAAATATGTGAGCCCAACTCCAGGGTATCTTCAAAGATGGGCCAGAGATGGGCAAGGAGGATGCCAGGCACCATCAGGGAAAGGACAGTCACCACCAAGTGAGGCCGTAAGAAGCCACGGTGGTCGTGGCCAGGCCAGGAATCCACACTTGGGCCTACCCACTATGTGAAACGTGCTGATACAAACACACGGGGAGCATATGCTGGCAACATGACCCACAGCTGAAAGGGGGCACGGCACGCCTTGCTTTAACAGCCAATGGGGAGAAAGTGGCCGTGTTCACAGTATGAATTCTGTGGTGGACAGGAGCACCACCCCAAAACACACCACAGCATGGAAGGGATCAAGGACAGTGTTCAGTGAGATCCAGACAAAAAGGGTCACAAGTGACCTTTCTTGCATGTCTGCAAGAAGGGAAGCATCGGGATGCGGACTTCAACCAGAAAGGTGGATTTGTGGGCGCAAGGCCCAGGTGGGTGAGGTGCAGGCTGCTGTGGCATGGGCTTTCCAATACAAAACACTCTACCACGGCTCCAGTGAGGGACTGTAATCAGACAGTGCTGGAAGCCAGTCCGTGCTCCACCTCAAACCACCTAACCCGAGTGCTCCTGCGGAGTCGAGCTTCCCGCCCTTCCAGGGGGCTCCCCTTGCCTGCTCCCTCCATGAGCACCCCAGAATCCCATCCCAGGCTCCTCCAGTTGAGGACACTTACCTGGGGGGAGGGGGCAGCCCTTGGCCTTCATTCACCTTCTTGTCAGAGCTGTAACCACGCCAGCTGGCTCGGGAGTAGTCCCAACCATGATGCTCGAGGGAGCCTCCATGGCTGTGATGGTCATCTAGGTAGTGCTGCATCAGGGCACAGGAGAGACGGGGTGTCTTTTCTGGAGCCCATGCACACATAGGGCCCAGCTTAAGTATTCTATGGAGCCTCTGCTCCCACCGAGCTAAAGTCCACATACCCTGCGTGTGCAACAAGGCAGGGTGGCAAAAGTGCCCATCAGGCAGGTCTGCAGGGGCTAAGCGTGGTGGCTCAGCCTGTGCACACCCCTCCAAAGGTCTCTTGTTGATGAAGGAACATGCTCTGGGGACCCCAGGAGACGACACGTGTTGTCAAGGCCCTGTCCTGACCCAAGTCCATCCCGCAGGGCCTCACCTTCTCCCTGGAGACTCAGGGACCACACTGTATTCTCATGACACCCAGCACCAGCACCCAGCTCAACTGGAGGGCCAAAGCCTGGACCCTCCTGCCCATGGGGCTGCAAAGCTGCCCCTGCAACGAAGGTCGCCAGAGCAAAGACACTAGGTCCCCAAGCATGTGGCAGTCTCTACTGGGAAACTCCAAAGGGGGCAGCTGCCTCTTCCCCCTCTACAGCAGGGCCGCCACTCACCTGCCCGTCCAGCTCTTCCATTCTTGGTCTGGATGCATCTCTCCTGCAAAGGGACAGGGCATTGGTGAGGCAGTGTAGGAGTGGGGTGGAGTCAGAAGTCTCCCCGGGGGACAAGTGCTATGCACCCCCCACCCAGCACCTGTGTGCTAGGAACACAACACCAGGGATGGGAGTGGTAGGTGGAAGGCTTTTCTCTGGAGGTGGGAGTCAGGGCAGAACAGGTGGCAACAGTCTCCATAAAGCTAGAGACCCAGGAGAGCTGCCCTGCCCTGCATCTACAGTGGGCAGGAGAGAGACAGTCTGGAATACAGATAGCCTGGGGAGTCTGAGGAACAGCCCTGACAAAACCCCAGAAAAGAAGGGGACTACAGTGTGGTGGCAGGCCCAGGAGGGCAAGGTCAGTGACCTCTTACCCCTCACAACTTGCTTCCTCCTCTAGAATATCCAGGCCAAGCAACTGGGCCCAGCCTAAGATCCTCTGGGAGGCACGAGGGCCCTTGGGAGTCAGGACAGTGGAGCCACACACGGACACTGAGGGTTGGGCACAGGGTGGTCCCAGCAGCTGAGGGGAGGAGCTGACCTGTCTATGACATGTTCCTGGTAGTGGTGGCCACGCTCCCGGTGGTCGAAGTCGTGGAAGCGGTGTTCCGGTCGTGGGAAGTCTCGGTACCTGTCTTCCATGGCCGCACGCTTCCCTTCAGGCCAGTAGCCATCTTCTCTCCTGATTGGCATTTTGCAAAAATACTTTATTCAAGGTGGCGGCGGCGGCAGCAGCAGCGACCCAGTCACCAGTGGCGCTGTCACCTCAGGATGAGGCAGGCTGTTGGGAGCTGACTATCACCGGTAGCACAGGTATGAGCACAGTGCTGGACCACACTGGGGACCTCACGCCTCTCCCCGTCACCTTCTCCTATGGGACTGTGCAAAAGTGACGGGCATTACAGGCATCCGAGCCTCCTCCCACTTCCTCAGCGTGCCTGCACTGACTGTCCACTGGCCCAGAGCCGGCAGCATCTTGCCCTCTCCATAGCTTTCCACTGCCCGGGGGCACAGGATGCCAGGCAGGGTGGCCACAGCAGAGAGCTGGCCAAGGAACAGCGCCATGTGGCTTTCCACCGGGGTGGGGGCAGGCAGCGCCGGGCATGACGCTCACCTAGCATCCAAGTCATAGGGTCTGCGTAGTGCCCGCCGCTCCTGTTCAGCCCGCAGCTGCTCTTGCTGCCGCCGCAGCTCCTCCCGCTCACGCATAATGCGCTGCTGCTCTTTGCGCCTTTCACGCTCCACACGCATGCGCTCCCGCTCCAGCCGCTCCCGCTCCAGCCGCTCCCGCTCCAGCCGCTGCCGCTGGCACTGGAGCTGCAGGCGCTCCCGCTGCACACGCGCCTTCTCCCGCCGCTCCTGGAAGGCGTCCAGCCGCTGCTCCCGCTCCCGCTGCTCCCGCTCCCTGCAGGCAGGTGGCTGTCAGTCCACACCGCAAGCTGCGGCCTCAGCACTGCGCGTGCTTGCCCTGCGCCCTCCGATGCAGACTTGAAGCATCATCAGCCAAGTCCCGCCTTCCCCACTGGGGCTCCAGAGCCAAAGGTCCTCGGCCAGCCAGGCCTTGGCCTGCTCTGCCAGGCACATGCCCTGGCTCTGAGGGTCGCTGCTCCTCACTACTCACCCCAGCCCTCACCTGCGCCTCTCCGTCTCCCGGATCTCTCGCTCCCGCTGCCTCTGGCGCTCCCTCTCCCTCTGCTCCTTGATCTTGTCGAATGACAGGATCTCTCTCTTCTCCCGGCCCTCCGACTTGCGGTCTTGACT
Organism: Onychomys torridus; assembly: GCF_903995425.1. NCBI lineage: Eukaryota > Metazoa > Chordata > Mammalia > Rodentia > Cricetidae > Onychomys > Onychomys torridus. The sequence continues at coordinate 5,614,338 of NC_050463.1, forward strand.
TTTGGAGCTCTGCTGACCAGAGTGGCTCAGTCAAAACTGAGCAGTGTGCAGAGCGCCAGGGTCTCGCCATGCGCTGGGCAGTCAGCCTGGCACACGCCATCCTGCCTAGCTCCTCTCACTCCAAAGCAGTGAGAGGTCTGAGGACATCCGAATCAGCCTACTCTAAATCTTACAGAGCTGCTTGTAAGGACACGCACCTGTGACATCAGCACTTGAGGGGGTGGCAGCAGGCCTGCAAGTTCAAGGCCAGCCTAGGACACAGATGGGAGCAGAGCCAAGCCAGACCTTCCAGCCAGAAGGGAGGCCGCACCTTAGGCTCAGACTGCAGCTCTTCTGTTCCTGTGACTGACTGACTGCTTTATAGAGACAGGGTTTCTCTGTAGCCCTGGCTGTCCTTGAACTCATAGAAATTGGCTCCCTTGTCTCCTAAGTGCTGGGATTAAAGGCATGTGCCACTACTGCCTGGCCGTCCTCCCAAGGCCTCCGTACTGTAGAGTCTGCTTTCATGGTGGCCGGGGTGTTTGTGGAAGGCAGGGTTAGCCAAAACCCCACAGACCCTGAGGGTGGCACCGGCATGTCTGATTAAAAACCACCAGAACGCTCTAAACTCAGAGGACCTAGGCTGGCAGCTCACAACTCCAGCCCCAGGGCATGCCCGGGCCACTCCACAGGTAGTGCACACGCATGTAAATGGGAAGGAGAACAGAAGCAGAGCTTTGGCACGAAGCTGAGCCATGTGCCACAGATGAGGGTTCCTGCCGTCATGCTTCTCCAGTGCGAGTACCCTGCAGCTACACACATCATAACCCCTCCATGGTTTCTGCAGGGCAGCTGCTGGCTTTAGGATTGTATTTGGGTTCCAGAGGGCCCAGGACAGATAGTCCAAGGAGCTATAGGCATTTCCAGTCTAAGAAGCCAAATGTTCACTCACTTCTCCTGCAGGAGTGCGAGCCTGCACTCATCACTGGATGCTCTCCAGCCTGATGGGGCATACAGTATGCCAGCCTGGCTCTTTTTGGGTAGAGGCTTCCAGGGTGAAGAGTGTTGTGCAGGCCCAAACACCACCCTGGTGCCACCAAGGACAAGGCCCTTTCTTTTGGGTTCACTTAGCCCAAGCAGAAACAAATATGTCATTGTTACACTATAGCATGCGGGATGGGCCCATCTCTGCCAAGACTGTCCATGCCTCAGACCCTGGACAGAAGATGAGTTAGGGCCCAGCCCTGTCTATCAATACTTACTCTGTCCTTTGACCTGCTTGCGGCCTTCACACTGATGACAGGCTCACCCTTGGACTTGTCCATTACAACTGTACGCTCTGTGCCTCTGCTTCCTGCAGGAAAGCACAGTGAGCATGTGGGTTACAGCTCAGCGTTGCAGACCCCCACAAGTGTGTGTGTACTGTGGCTGTGGTAGGTGTATCACCCAATAGTGGCCATGTTTCCTCACTGTGCAGGTGGCAGGAATATTCTCTTTGTCCCAAAGGAACTGGCTGGGCATGTCTGCACTGCAGGCCTAGGCTGTGAGCACTAGGACAATGGTGCCTCTGGGGAGGCTCAACACATGGAGAAGCTGTAATTTCCTTTCAATTCATTATTATTATTATTATTATTATTATTATTATTATTATTATTATTTCCGAGACAGGGTTTCTCTGTGTAGTTTTGGTGCCTGTCCTGGATCTCACTCTGTAGTCCAGGCTGGCCTCGAACTCAGAGATCTGCCTGGCTCTGCCTCGTGAGTGCTGGGATTAAAGGCGTGCACCACCACTGCACGGCTCTTTTTATTTTTTTTTCAAGGTTTCTCTGAGTAGCCCTGGCTATCTTGAAACTCTCTGTAGACTAGGCAGACCTTGAACTCAGATATCTGCCTTTGCCTCCCAAGTGTTGGGATTAAAGCTGACTGGCATTTTTAGTTTTATTTTAATTTCTTAGCTTTAGTTGAGGACTGTCTCAAGCTGCTGGTGAGGAGCGACATAGCACAACTTGCTCTCTTCTCAGCACCGGGAGGGAGGCAGGGAGGGAAGGGAGGGAGGGAGGTGCAGTGTTGGCTTCAGCTTCATCTTAAGATGGGCTCGTCAAGGTGCCTCTGCTGCCCAGTTCTGAGTGCAGCCTGGGCTCTAGGCCATCAGCCACACCCTCGACAGGACAGGGGCCTGGAGGAACCTGACTGCACATAGCCCCAGGCCCAGGCCTGCCCTCTACTGTGGAGCAAGCCCCCTTTCTTCCTCCTGTGCGGGCAGTGCCTACCCCTGGACTCCGCCCACCCTTAGTCTGGTGTACACCCGATTCTGTGATTTTGTGACAGGGGTTCACTAGGCTGTCCAAGCCGGCCTTGACCGCAATCTCCCTGCCAGTTTCGAGTGGGGGTGACACAGGCCTCTGCCACTAAGCCTGATTTGAAGACTAGAAGCCCTTTTTCTATCACATGGTCTGTGACTGTGGTCTACACACGACACAGGAGAAAACGCATTGAGTGGAAGATCTTGCTTGCCTTCCGCCCTTGACCCCCTCCTCCCCTGCTGTCCAAGACACAGCTCACCTGATTTGGCGAGTCGAGACCGACTGGCAGCTCCTGGTGTGAGCTCATCTGGATCCTTCTCCTTTTTAATGTCTTCCAGCCTTTTCTCCTCCCTTCTTTCCAACTTCTCTTCCTTCTTGATCACAGTTCTGTTGAAGACAGTAAGCTGTAGCCTCCAGGTGACCTCCACAGGAGCCACTGGGCCCACCCACCAGCGAAGGGGAGGATCTGAGGCCTACACCTCTTTGGTGGCCTAGAAGCTGCAAGCATCAGGGCCAGAGTGCTGTGGGATGCCCAGAGACTCATGAAGTCCAGGCTGGCCTCAAACGCCTGACCTTCCTGTCTCTGTCTTGACGTTGGGATGGCAGACGTGTGCCATCACACCTGGTTCTCCATGGTGCTAGGGATGGAAGTCAACATTCCCAGCCAAATTATTTACTGTTTCTCTGTGTGTACTCATAATGCACATGTAGAGGGCAGAGGGCAACTTGCAGGAACCAGTTCTCTCCACCATGGAGAGTCTGGTAATCAAACGCTGGCCACCAGGCTTGGCAGCAAGCGCCTTTACCAGCTAAGCCACCTTGCTCACGCTAAAGATACTTCACAGAAAAGTAATCTGCATCAAGCGTAGTGGATAAGCCCATTTCTCCAGCTTTGGGAGACTAAAGCACAGGGACTGAGTTCTGTGCCAGCTTAGGCCACAGATGAGATATGACCTCTAAATAAACCAACAACAACTGAGCCCTATGTTGACAAGCACGACAGAGCCCCATGATGCCAGCCCAGAGAATGAGCTCAGCATGGCTTGATCTCTTCCCCATACTTTCTAGACTCTTATACACAGGCACACACAATGTTTACTTAGCCACGGCCCTCTTTCTTCCCAGAGGCACCATCCTTATGGAGCTGTAGGATGGGCTGCGTCTGCCGTCTGTGGCCCGTCACAGGAGCACATTGCTGCTGCTTCTCCCCTGCCTCTTACGGTGCCGGCCAGAGCCTCAACTTGCTCTTACACTTCCTGCCACTCTGGGTCCCTTATTCTTTCTCCACTCTCCTTCCTCCTGGCAACTGCAGATCTCCAGTGTTCCTGCCCTGGGTTCTTCCTCTAGACTCTAATATATCACCTTCAGGCTTGCATTTGTGTCTGTTCTTAAATGCATTTATTAGTGAGACTCAGAGCCCCAAGAGGGGAACCTGATTTCCCAGACATCATGTAACAGCTCTGCTGGGATTCCCCACGATTTTTGGTAATACCTTTAATCAGCAGAGAAAACCAACTGTTGTGTTACCATGTCCCAAGACGGTACCACTAGAATAAGCCTCTTAAGGCCAGGCCTATCAGCAGGTCATAGGTGTGCCGCCTGCCATGCCCAGCCAGAGCCACAGCCAGGAGCCTCCCAGAGAGAGTCCTGGCCCACCTATGCTGCTGGGTGCTTCCCCAGAGCCCGCAGCGTCCACACAGGGCCAAACTGCAGGGCCTGATGCAGGGTCCCAGTGACGCCCGCATTCTCAGCAGTCTGGCTCACGGCTGCCATCCTCACTGTGGGACTTGAGGAACAGTGATCATGCTGAGGTCAGTTTGCTCCCCACTGATCTGGGGAGCCATTGTGCAGCTCTGAAGCCCAGCCCCACTTGTACCCTCACATCACCTAACAACCACGTTCTCTATCACGGAGCCCTCCTGCCAAAGATCCTCAACAGTGATAACACAAACTGCCAGGTACTCGCCAGGCCTCCAGGCCTGTGCCTGTCTGATTCAGCTGAAAACATAAGCCATGTCCCTTGGCCAGAGCACCCGAGACCCTGGCTCCAAAAGTGCTAAGGCACTGTAGGCTGCCATGGAGATGTGAGGCATGCCTGGGGCATTTTTAACATCTGCATGAATGTGGTGATGAGTGACATCTGTCAGGAGGGGCTGTGAGCTGGCAAATCTGGTGCACATCTGGATGTCGGAAGTCCTTCCAGACTTCTCATGGCCAAGAGGTAAAGGCTGGCCATAAGGCCACTCTAGCCGCACTGCCGAAGCTGGTTTGGAGCCTGATGGGGGGCTGCTCAGCTACCTGGCTCTGGGCTCGGATTAGGGACTGCATTGCCCTGTGGCTACCAGCTGGGAAGCAGGGGTTTGGAAGGGCACTGGAACCCCAGGGGTGAGGGCCGCCACGTCACTGTACTTCTCCATCTTGATCTCCACAGGGTGAGGCCTGTCCGGCCCTGGCACCTTCTCCTTCAGGTCACAAGCTCTCCTGTCTGCCGACTTCTTCCCGGAGGGCTCGTTTTTGGCCTAGAATGTAACGGGGTGGTGGTGACTTGGGAGGGGCACAGCCCTGCCATTGCTGTGGGTGGCGACAGCAAGCACCTCACCTTCTCCACAGAGATCATCCTCCCATGCAGTTCGGTTCTGTGCAGGTGGCTGATGCATTTGGTGGCCTCATCTGACGAGGACATGGTCACAAATCCATAGCACCGAGCCCCAGGACTTCGGGCGTTGGTGACCACCTTGGCCCCGACAACCTCCGAGGGAGAGAATACACTGGTGTAAGGACACACTTGGCCTCTGTCACAAGATGGCAAGGCTTACTAAGGAGCAAGCACCAGACACCCACTGCCGCCATCCCCAGCACCCAGCTAGCTCTGCCTAGCAACCCTCTGTGGGCCTGGAGAATCTTCTTCACCGGTCAGAGCACAGCAGCTCTCATGGTGACAGATAGTTCACAGAGCCAGTCAGTGTCACACGGAGAGATGGAGCCTAACCAGACCCCCACACAAAGGTGACCCCCACTAGGCCACAGCTTCTGTGCCAGGTCCTCTGCCTGGGAGTGGCAGTCACTGCACTACAGAGAAAAGCAGACACATGCAAAGCATCTGGACTGCTCACTTCATGCCTGGAGTTTCCAGGGCATGGGCAGGGAGGGAAACTGAGGCAGGTTAAAGGTGAGCTGAGGGTTGCAGAGGTTCTGAGCTGGATGGTAATGCCCTGACCCATGCACAGGGAGGCTGGCATTCAGGGGTCCCTCTCAGGTAGGGAGGCCCTGTGGGAGGCAGGTCACTCACTGCTCAGCTACAATAGCCAGCAGCTGACACAGCAGCCCGCAGGGAAGGGTGCACTGTGAACAGTCACAGGTGGCCCGGCATGTCAGGAAGTGTAGGAACCCTCAAGTCACCAGAACCCACTTCTGGAGGTGAGAGACCGACTGGTGTTAGAAAGCAGAGGCCGTGGAACAAAGTGCAAGAGAAGCTACCAGAATGCATCAAAAGCCTGGACTCTAGCCAGACCCGGGGAGGTGGGAGCTGGGCACCAGAAACAGTGCCTATCTCAACTCCATGAGGGGCCACAATGCTGAGTCCTTAAAGACAGGAGCACGGAAAGCCGAGCCCAGAAAACCCAGGTTCTCCCTTAAAGGCTGTGTAGCTGAAGAACAAAGACAAAAACCAAGCCCAGCGGACAGGGCGTGTGAGCTCATCAAAGAGCCAGGCTGCTCTCCTCGGACCCCTCGCCCCCACCAGTCACCTGTTGCAGGAGGGAGGGCCCTGAGGCTGAAGGCTGCTGAGCGATCTATGCTTTTCATGTCAAGCATAAGTGGTAAAGCAGCAGGACCCGGCATCACGCTGTGCTCTACGAAACCTGGGGTGGGAGCTGCACTCCAGGACACAGGACATCACAAACATACACCCTTGTGCTCAACAGCATCCAGGGAGTCAGCCAGAGGGACAGCTGCACCCAAGGCTTGGACAGACAGACGGGACGGGGCAGAGCACCCTTGACCACTGTATTAGAAACTCGAATGACCCCCCAGCCCCTGCTGCTCTTGTGCCTCCGGCCTTCTTGAGACTTATGCAGATAGATATACCAGGCTCACTGGCTCTCAAGGCTCTGCTGACAGCGGGGACACACTCTCAGCCTCTGCGCCCTGCAGAGCCTGGAAGAGAGCAGCACCCAACAACCAGAGACAACAGCGTTCAGGGCTTGTCTCAGGACGCCACTGCAGTGGGTCTAACAACTGTCCTGAGTGGAGCAGCTGCTTAGGCCTGCACCAAGGGGTGATGACTTCTGCTGGGACCCAGAGTGCTGTGTCCCAGTGCCTCAACTCCTCCAATCTCCAGTGCCCAAGGGGTGCTCTGAAGCTCGCACTGCACTGGGGAGAAGTTGGACCTACTTTCCTGCTCAAGTTTCTAGGATGCTCCAGGCTGGAAGACACAGAAACCAACAGCTCCCTCACCAGCACACAACCATGCTGTGTCAGCCTGAGACCCAGGGGGCTCCCGAGAAGAGTTCGGAGAGGGTATAGCCTCTCTGCTGTGCCCTGGGCCCTCTGAGCAGAACCAAGTGGGGGTTCCTTGTCTTCTGGTAGCTCAAGCTGGGCGCTAACCCACTAGGTGCCCAGGATGACTGAATGACTGACTCTGATCCTCACGCCTCCACCTCAGGAGTGCTGAGATCGTGTCCCATTTATGTGGTGCTGGGTGTAGATCCCAGGGCCTCCTGCCAGCCAGGTGAGTGCTTTACCAACTCATCTCTACCCCCAACTCTGGAGCACAGGCCTGTCACCACAGCTGTTCCACATGTGGAAGGAGGGAGACAGTTCAACTCCAAGAACTAAACACAACAAGGCAGGGGAGCTGGGTATGGTGGTGCAAGTCAGGCCAGCCTGATCCACACAGTGAGCCTTAGGCCACCAAGCCCAAACCAAGAGGGTGAGTCCAGTTAGTGGCAAACATGCAATAAGCCCCAGCTCCGTGTGGCACATAGAGAAGACACCAACATCTGAGGAAAAGAACACTAAAAGCTAAGTGGCCAGATGTTTTCCAATCCCATCTTGCTGGTGAGCAGATGTGAGGCACCCTACCTTCCCGTGCTTGCTGAAGAGGCTCTTGAGGTCAGCAGCACGTGTGCTGGAGGACAGCCCGCTGACCCACAGGTTCCTTCCCGAACTACAGCTGGTGTGGCCTGGGGAGAGGAGGTCATCAGTGACACTGAATAGGACTCATCCATCAAGCTGAACATTGGGCAGAAGCTGCAAGATTCCCTGAGCCATGAGTATGTGTGCATGTGGAGGTCAGAGGTCAATATCCAGCGTCTTCCTTATTTTCTATTTCTTATTTATTTGGAGACACAGCCCAATGAGCCTGCAGCTCACAGATTAGGCTGGACTGGTGGGTTAGCGAAGCTCAGAGCTCATCGTGCCTCTGCCTCCCCAGTGCTGGGGTTCCAGGGATAAACAGAATCCTCAGGCTCATACTCCAGTACGCATTTTACATGAGGCTGCCAGACTCTTCACCCCAGAAATAATCAGAGGAACACTCTGTGGCAGAGACAGCTTTGCAAGACAGCTCAAGGGCTCTTGCAGGCACCTGTCACTCACAGAGCAGGTGTTCCTGTCTAGGTGTGCTACCCTGTGATGCACAGACACTTGGAATCCCGACAGTGGTTCAGGGAAGGGCCATGCACGGGGGCAACTGGCACACATGGCAGCAGCCTGCAGCCACCTCCTGCCTAGGTCACCACATGGCAACACAACCAAGGAAGGCCTACCTTTCTCATCCTTAATGACCGGCTTTATATCCTGTTCTTCCTTAACAGAGCTAGAGACAGAAACGAGTGTTACTGCAACAAGAAAAGCCAAAGTGAACTAATTTCAAAGATTGAATGTGCTAAAACTGAATACCTACCGGGGAATTAGTCTCAAATTAAACTGACAGACACCTTTTGCGAGTTTACGTTGGAAAATCTGACTACAATACAGTGTCAGATCCCTACAGAGCAATTCAGTCTAGCTGGCGATACCGGTCATCAATTTAAGTACCCAACCATGGCAGGTTGGGCAAAAGAAAACCAATCACCCGTTAAACATATGCAGAGACATGGAGCTGCCTGAAGGAGCTAGTGCTGGGCAGCGCGGCGGCTGCCCACTGCAGGTTCTAAACAGCTCATGTGTGTCACTAGTGACAATAAAAGGAGATAGCGTCTGGTCTAGGACTGAGAATCAACAAACCTCATTTTCTGATCAGCGCCCTCACTGGCTGAGGACTCTTTAGGAGCTGCAGGGACGTCATTACAAGCGTCAAAAGCAAACTTCTTCACGTCGTCTTTGCTATCTTGGGGCTCAGGGCTCAGGGCTGTTGTGGGCGCTCTCGCCAGCTCCTGGCTGGCAGCCTCCGGGAGCTGGGCAGCTGTGCTACTCTGCTCAACTGGCTCCTCTAGCCCTACAGGCTCGCGGTCCGTCCCAGGGCCTCCGCCTGCCAGCTTTGCCTGCCCCCGGTGCAGTCGAGCCTGCTTGTACCTCCACCTGCGCTTGGCACCTTGGTTCACCACCTCCGCCGGCTCCCTTTTCACTACTGCTAACGGGGCGTCTGCCTCGCTCCACTGACACCGAGTGCTTGGAGACTCAGACTCGCTGTTGCGGACCAAAGCTAAATCTCCCTCCTCCTCTTGCTCCTCTTCCTGCTCTTCCTCCTCTTCTTCTTCCGGGTGTCCGCAGCTCTCAAATAGGTCCTCTTCCTCCGCCAGCTTCCTGTCTGGCCCCACACTACTCGTGGCCTGGGCAAAGGGCTGCTCCAGCTCCGAACCTTCTTCTTTTACTGGCTCAGATTTACAAGTTTCCCCCAAAATGTCGAGTATTTTCTCATTTTCTACGGATTTAACAGGAATAGAATGGCACAAGGTTTAATCACCAGGGAAATAAAGCAATCACAACTGCGGCTCGGGCGCGGCGGCCCCGCTCACACCGACAGAACTGCTGGCTACACAGAGATTGGAAAACCCGCTACACAGCGCCTGCACCCTACTCGCGCCCTCGGCCTGTGCTAAGGGCAGAGGCGCCCCCCCCATCCACCCCACAACCATGGCGCAGCTTCCACAGCTTTCTTCACAGTTTCAATCACATCCATATCTTCGGACTTCCTTCCAAATGTCCACAGTGCCGAAGCCATGGCAGTCACCATTTACTGAGGAGCTTGCTTGCTCCCAGCTTGAAGGATTGAGGCCAGCACCACAGTCCAAGGCGATTGGAGCCTCTCTTCGCTTGTGAGAACGCTGCAGTCCAGAGGGGCCCAGGATGAACATGTTGGCAGAGACTCACTTGTCTTCTGGCATCGGTGGCTTCTGGATTAATTGCCCTACCAAAGCCTGTCTGCCTCAACTGCCTCAACCCCATGACTGTGACTTAGTATGGTCTCACAAGATCTGTCTCATGTGTGGACACACAGCCTTACCCGGTGGCCACTTACAGCCACTCTGCATGGCCTGATGCAAGTGATGCATCTGCCCCCAAGGTGCCCTTGGGCTGCCACAGCACGCACAGATCTAGTGATACAATGGGTTTCCAATCTCTGGTCATGTGTGACTGGGACCATCCAGCACTGGGGTGATTTACAAGACCGTAACACGTCTCGAGAACGGACAGGACTTAAGCGCGAGCAGCAGGGCGCCAAGCCGCACTGCTGTGCCTGTCCCAGCAGTACCTGGCTCCAAGGGGGCTCCTTCGCCAGCCTGTTGGAGAGAACAGAGGGCACATGTCATCTGCACAGTTCAGCCCGGACCTCTGGATCTGTCCATGAGTCCGCAGCCATGATCTGTCACCAAGGCCTCCTTCACTGATGCTTTCCATTGGACAGCAGCACCATGAAGAAGCTCCTGTGAACCAGGCTAAGGTAACCTTCCAAGCCTGAACCCCACTCTACCCCATTTCCCAGGTAGCAAAGACAGAAGGGCAAGGCAGTGTCTCTGCCCCCTCCCTTGAGCTCAGGACTTAAGAAAGCCTGCCTACTCATTTATTCAGGGTGGCCACAGCCTGCACAGTCCTGGGACCCCATAGTCCCCAACACTGACATCCCTGAACCCCAGGAGCTGTACCTCTTCTTGCCTCAGGGCCACCACCACACCAAGTTCATCCTTGAACTCAGCCACACTGACTCCAAGCCTGGATTTCTCTGGGAACTTCCAGGCACTTAACAGCGCTCAGCCACCTGGCTCTCTGATCCTGATCACAGCCCCACCTCGCAGTACCTCCACAAACCACACCAGCCTACAGATTCAGGTCCAGCCAGCGTCTGTTCCAGTGTAAGGTTTGGAGGTGACTGGGTCAAAGGGCTCTCGCCCTATCAATGGCTCCTTCCTTTGGTGGTTGTGAACAGACAACAGGAAGGTGTTGAACAGGCCTGAACTGTCTCTGCCTGTCTCTGCTCCCTGGCCATCATGAGGTGAGCAGTCTCCTCCAGCAATTCTCCCACTGCCACGGTTTTCTCCCTCCTCTCAGACATATAGCAACAGAGTCCCCTGACCTTGGACTAAAGCCCTTGGAACTGTGACCTAGGTACATTTGCTGCCCTAACTGTCCCTTAGGCAACTGCTACAGGGTGAATAGTCAGTGCACGTCACACGGACACACACACACTCTCTCTCTGTGATGCACACCTGTACACACAGGTATAGAAACAATGTGTACATATGCACGCACACTCACAGATGCACACACACATGTACATAGACACACACACTCACAGATGCACATACAGACACATACACTCAGATGTACACACATACACTCTCTCTCTCTCTCTCTGTCTCGTCTCCTACACTGCAGAGCCACAGGGAGACGCCACTCACCAGCGTTACTTTGAGGTCTGACACTGAAGTTTCCAGAGTCTTAAAGACATCCTCATTCACCTGAAAAAAGGAATCAGAACATGACTTCGTGGAGGCCAGAGCAGCGATGAACACCTCTGTCCACTCCTCCACAGCACCTATCACTGTGACTGCTCAGCTGAGGACAGCACAGTCACCCTTGACCCCAGGCTTAGGCTCACAGCAGCTCTCAGGCAGCAGACGCTCCTGTGCAGGCTGAGTGAGGACTGACTGCCCAGCCATTTCCAAGTGCAGGAGACTCACATCACCCGTGGGGATCAGGTGCCTCTTCAGCTCTGCTACCTCAACCTTACTAGGACCCAGACTGTGCTGAGTAGAGGGCCTCCAATTTATCTAAGACCCACTGGGCGTTCACACATCCCCTGACCTCAGCTAAGGCTGAGTCCCAGCAAGTCCCTCAGGAAGAAGTCACAACACCACATTAAATCAGCTAGCTGTGGGCGCCATGCAAAGCCAGTCTGCACAGGCCAGCAGGTGCCCATGGGACAGACTTGTGCTGGGCTCAGGCCTTCAGAGCTGACAGCAACACCACCGGGTGACAGACGACAGCCTGTTCTGCTGAGTGTGTCCACAGCACTTCAAAGCCCTTGTGACCCGAGGGCCCTCATACACCCACACGCCCTCTCCCTTGTGTCCCCAGCACTCCCTGCACTATCCCAGAGCAATGGCCGCCGGCACCTGACTGTGGAGGGATTAAACTCAGGTCTGGTTCTACCAGCACCTGGGCAGCCCTGCTGCTGAGCCCCCAGGGCCGCTGGCGCACACGTGGCTGCAAGTTACCTACAGCATGCTCCAGGAGCTGAGCTGGAAGCTGTCCCAGCTGCGCGGCCACGTACTCTTTACTGTCACCGAAGGCATGAAGAGTGTGGTTGTCGGCGTCACCCTCCCCCAGGCAGGGCTCACTGAGGTCCTCAGCCTCCGTCCCATCTGGCACACCTGTGTCCATGGTGTCCCTGTCCTGTGAGCTCTGCAGAGTCACAGCCCCGTCCTCCTGTGAGGGGAGTGAGGGTGTCAGTCACCAAGACCATGGGGTGTGGGAAGGTGTGCCGCCCCCAGGCCCAACACACCTGCCCATCTCTGGAATCTTCTTCCAGGCTGTTGTCCTCGACGCCCTCCTCCTCCATCTTGAGTCCTAATTATAGAATAGTGTCAATTGGGTTAGAGTCCAGAGCCAGCCTCAGAATTAGTTGACAGGGGACAACACAATTCCATGGTGTTAACCATTCCTCCACACCACAGAGATCTTTCTGGGTGGGTATCTTCCTAAGCCAAGACTTCAGTCATCCTAGCACAGTGCTCAGATTCCGTAGGAACCTTAGGAAATCTCAAAGCCATTCCAGACTAAACACCTCAAAAGACAGAGGGAAAAGTATGCTTGGCTGGTCTGGAACTCCGTATCTACGTAGACTCAGAGACATGTCTGTCCCTGCCTCCCATCACACCAGGCAAGGGTGTGGGACCTGCAGTGTTGTCTGTGGATACTCTGGACTGCCGACTGGGTCCACTTGCATTCTGCTCCCTACAAGTGCTTGCCTGCAACTTAGTCTTGTGTGGTACACACATGTGGTAGTTTGAGGTCAACAATGGGTGTCTCCTACAATTGTTAAGGTTATTACCTGGTATAGGTAATAATGTTACTGACCTGGAGCCTGCTGATGTGCCTGGCTAGTCGACCACCAAGCCCAAAGGATCCTCCTGTGTCCACCTCCCAGCACTGCGGTTATGGAGGCACACCACACTTGGTTTCCTGTGGGTGCTGGGGATCTCAACCCAGGCCCACCCTCGTAATTCTGTGGCAACAGCTCAGTAAGTCTGTGGTAAGCTGAGTCCCATCAATGGTTTTGTGAAAGAAAATGAACTCTGTAGGGGTGTCCTAACTTCACCCCAAGGAGGAGAGAGGGCAGCTCTTGAGGGTCAATTGAAGTCTGAGACCTGGGAGGAGGGAGCAGCTTCCTTGGCATGGGGGTACGCTTTTGTGTATATCTGTGTCTGTGCACATGTGACCCAACAACACCCGATGCCTCTTGCAGTAAGTAGCATGGAGTGCCCAGGATGCTTCATGACCCAGCACAGTGGAAACATTGGGCGCCCGTGACCTTGGGGCCTTCTGTCCCTCCAATTTTGGGTTCCCTATGCCAACACAGCAGGTACCCGCCCAAAAGATTAAATACCGGGGAAGTCATAAAACCATGAACAAAATAGAAGAACAACTGCTCAAATTCAGCCCCTAGCACCCACATAGATGCTGGATGTGGCGATGTCTGCATGGTCATCCCAGGGCCAGAGAGGTGCAGACGGAAGTGCTGGCCACTTTCTGGTCAGACAGTTTCGCTGAATCAGTGGTCCCAGGCCAGATAAAAGCACTTGCCAGGTGTGATTTGGATGACAAGCATCAGGTATTTGAGCATTTTGTGTCCAGGTCACTGTGCTGTTTGGGGAGATTATGGATGGACCCTTCAGGGCAGTGGTTCTCAACCTTCCTAATGCTGGGACCCCTTAATGCAGCTCCCCATGTTGTGGTGGTCCCCAACCAGACAACTGTTTTCATAACTGTAATGACCTGTGTTTTCCAATAGTCTTAGGTGACCCCTGTGAAAGGGTTGTTTGACTGCAAAGGGGTTGCCACCTAGAGGCTGAGAACTTTAGCAAGTGGAGCCTTGCTGAAGGAAGTCTGTCACTGTGAGAAGGCTCTAAGAGCCAGCCTCTCTCCACTTCTGTTCTCTCTCTGCTTCCTGTATATGGATGAAAATGTGACCTGATGGCATGCCACCCCCCACCATTACCAACTCTCCCTCTGGAATCAAATACCCAAGTTCCATCCTCAGAATGCACTGCATAAAGCTGTCCTCTGATTGTGGGTCACCACCCTCAGAGAAGGAGGAGATGGCTTGGTGAGTAAAGCGGCCTGAGTTTGATTCCTGGATCACATGTGGTGGAGAGAACCGACTCCGGGTAAGCCTCTCTGATTTCTGCACTTGCACTGTGTTATTTTATGTGCGCATACACACACTAAATTTTATATATATTTATATATCTTCCCCCCCGAGACAGGGTTTCTCTGTGAAACAGTCCTGGCTGTTCTAGAACTCACTCTGTAGCCCAGGCTGGCCTCGAACTCACAGAGATCCACCTGCCTCTGCCTCCTGAGTGCTGGGATTAAAGGTGTGCGCCACCACCACCTGGCTGAATGATGTTTCGATTTTTTGGGGGGGAGGGGAGCTGAGGATCGAACCCAGGGCCTTGTGCTTGCTAGGCGAATGCTCTACCACTGATAAATAAAATATGAACACACAAAAATGTCAAGGTGGATGTTATCTGAAGAATGCTGGGAAGGAGAGACTGGAGAATCCCTGGAGCTGATGGCCAACCAGCTAGGCAGTGAGAACCTGTTCCAGGAAATAACATGGATGACAACTGAGGCCAATCTATTCCTGATCTAACCTCTACATGTATGTGTACCCAGATCCACACAGACATAGACACAAAAAGAAACCTCAATCTTTAAGAACTCTCAAGTCTTTGACCAACAATCCAAAATCAGGCGAGGTCCACAGCTGGGTGGCTGGGCATTGCCTGGTGACCCCAGTTCAATTCTCAGAACCAAATAACCCCTATGGTGCCTAAGCATCTCATTTAGCTGAAAGTGGAAGGGGACGCAGAATACTCAGGCCCTCTGTGGTGGCAAGTGGTACCTTCACAGGACACAGCAGGAGTGCCACACACTGATGGTCGCTAAACACTGGCTCAAGGGACACATTCCCTAGCCAGTCCAACATGAACTGCAGGCTTCGCACGGGTCACATCAGTCAGTGATTTCACCTGTGTTTTTTGGGTGAACACTTGCCCACCCCAGCCCCTTGCTTGAGCCACGCCCGCTTCTGAGAAGCAGTGGTGTGACTTTCCCGGAACTTCCTCCCATCTGCCAGAAAGTGGTGTTCAGAAAACCGTTAGTGGCTCCTGGGCACCTTCACTCCTGGCATCACAGGACCTTGGGCTGGCTTGGAAGCTAAGGGCCAGCACGTCACACCGAAGACCACGCCTAAGTACCTCCAGAAGTGGAGCAGCACAGCTCTGCCCAAGGAGGCGACTGCCACTTCCTCCAGGCCTCTCTGACAATGCTGCCAACTGATCTGACATGCTTGAGTCCCGTCAGGCAGCAAGGGTCACTAGGCCTCCGGGCAAGTGCTTTGAAATAAAAGTTACTGTATGACACACTTGTGGGGGCCAGCTGTCTCTTTCCGTTTTGTGCTCCTCAGACTTAGCAGCAAGCACCTTTAGTAGCTGAACTACTTCATAGCCCGAGGTTGTTTCTAATAAGAGTCTCCACAGCTCTACTTCCCTGGAGTTGGCCATCCTCTGGCCTCAGCCTCCTGAGTGTTGAGGAAAAGTTGTCTTTCTACAAGCTGCTGGTAAAAACTGACCTCAGGGCAATGGGCAGATGGCTGGTAAAGCACTGGCCATGCGAGCTGGGTTCAATCCCAGTGCCACGTGAGGAACTGGTTTGAGGGCACTTGTAATCCCAGAGCTGGGGTGTGGGGACAGGTGGACCCCAGGACTCAGGTCAGCAGCCCAGCCAAACACTACGGTGGCCCAGGTAAACCCAATTTCAAAGCCAAAGTAGATGGGTGGACACATAGCTCCATAGTTAAAAGTTCAGGACAGGCTTCAGCTCCCAGCATCCACATGGAGACTCATGACCATGCCACTCCAGTTCTAAGGGATACAAGACCTGCTTCTGATCTCTGTTGGCACTGCACACACGTGGTGGTGCACTCACACACATAAAATAAACCCTAAATAGACAAAAACCAAAGTGGACAATGTGACACCAAGGCAGCCACACGAATGCCTGTGTAAGTATGCACACTGCAACATACACGCACACACATAGACCACAACCATCAGAAACACTGTGCTTTCTCTACACTTCCTCAGCAGCCATCCTACCTCCACAGCCTGATGTCAGTGCACCTTGGATGAACAGACTGGACAGCTGTGAGAACTTCCCTGTGGCATCTTTCAAGAAAACAAGCCAGTGCTGGGGCCATGGCTTGGAGTAGAGCACATACTCTGCAAACCAGAGAGCGCATCCCAGTACCTGTCACCCTCACGGGGTGTCTGCGCCATATGTTTCTCTTCTCCTTAGCTCCTGCCCTGCTCCTTGACACTGGCCACTTGTCCAGTGGGAGCTGCTCCTTGACACTGGCCACTTGTCCAGTGGGAGCAGCCAGCGTGTGTGTGCGCGCGCGTGTGTGTGCACGCGCGCGCGCTCACATGTTGGAGGACACCCTGAAGGCCAGCAGCCCAGCTTGACAACCATTCCCAGCAAGACAAACAGGTACCTTTGGTGCATCTCTTTATAGTCCTCTTGCTTGTGACTCCCCAGCTGATGCCGATCTCCTCAGGCTCTTGTCCTTCCTCCTTAACTGCCTGCCAGGAGAGAGGGTGGATTTTTAAACAACGTTATCTACTAAGAGGGCCTGGCACAAGCTGTTCTTTCCAGTAGCAAAGCCACCCGTGCAGACAGCAAGTGTTCATAATCTTGGCTTCAGGCGTCACCCAGCACAGCGGGCTCCCCTTTCATACTCAAGGCCAAAAAGAGAAAGGGAGGCTGAAAGTCCAGGCTTCAGATTCAGGGCCAACAGGTTGTAGTCATGCATGACTGGTGGCATGTGGCCCTGGATATAATCCCCAGCACTGGCAAAAATCAATCAAATCCAAGTATTACCCCCAAAGCAGGGCTGGTGACCATTCATAAAATGATCACTCAAAGTGGGAGGATGGGGCAGAAGGATCAGGAGCTCAAGGCTAGCCTGGGATACACAGCCAAGTCTGAGGCCAGCCTGGGCTACGGTTGATCTCCAAAATAATGGGGGCGGGGAGTGGGGAGAAAGGTCGTTGACTTTTAATGAGGAAAAACCTAACATGGGCTGGGGAAGCAAGCAAGCTGGTCAATATTCACTGCAAGTATTCTGGCGCCTTCCACCCTCAAGGGCCCCACTCCACACAGACAAGTTTGTGTCAAGTGCTGAAGTGCACGGGACAAAGCAGAGAGGGGCGGGGAGGTGACAGCTCTTGCTGGACCAAGATGACAGCCAGGCTCCAGGCCAGGAAAATGCAAGGGGACCAGAACTGGGGGTCGGCCTGGACTGTGCAGAGGCCCTGGGGGCAGCCACGCATCAGGCGGACTGACGGTCTCCGGACGAGCAAACCGAAGCGGCAGCGGGAAGGGGCTGCAGATGCAAGGTCATAGGGACCTGCGCCGGCCCACCGTGCAACTCAAGCCCGGCTTCGTGCAAACCCGGGGGCAGGAGGAGAGCAAGACGCCGAGGGGCAGCGACTGCAAGGTCGCGCGGCCCAGGCGGGGCTGCGGCCCGGAGGCCCCGCGACTGAGGGGCGGTGGCGCCCGTGCCGGCCGCCCTCACCTTCTTCAGCCGCTCCATCAGCACGCTCTTGTTGCCGCCGGTATCCAGGTTCCGCTTCTTTAGCTCCGCCCTCAGGTCGATCACCCGCAGGTCGCAGAGCCGCCGCGTCCCGGCTTCCGAGGCGACCGAACCAGAGCCGGGGTCGCCCGACTCGGCCACAGGGTCCGCCATCCAAGCTTCCGCGACCTCCCTACCCGCTCGGCAGCCTCATACACGCGCCGCCCGCTGCCGTGGCGGCTCTGAGCACAAAATGGCGCAGCCTCAGAGGAAAAACGCACTCGCTTCCTCCCGCCTCCCTTTGCGGCTGCGCAGGCGCACCGCTCTGACGCACTCCGGTCCCACGTCCCAGTTTCGACACCCTGGCTTCGCTGATACGCATGCGCAACCAGTCTCAAGCGCCGCCTGTGGGTTTTTTTTTTTTTTTTTTTCTTGAATGCACATGCGCACCGATCTGCCGTGCCGCTTCGGTCGCACGTCCGAGCTTCAGCAAGCCTCGCTCGTAGGAATGCGCATGCGCCACCGGCCGTAAGCGCCCGTCCACGGTTTCCTTTTTTTCGCATGCGCACCGCTTTGACGCGTCGCTACTGTCCTAAATCTGGATTTCCTCTCGCTTCGCTTCACGGCTGCGCACGCGCACCGCCCGACTGGCCGCCGCTCCGAAGCTGGCCGGTCGCCCCTCCCCTCAACACGCAGGCGCAGGGACTGCAGCGCGCATGCGTCGCGGCCCGCGGCCGAGGGAGACCGGGCGAGACGCGCCTGCGCCTTCTCCGCCGACGCGCTCACGGCGCTTGTGCAGAGGCGTCTGAGCGCGTTCGTCTCGCGCCGGGCGCGCCTGCGCAGTGTCGAGTTGCGCCTCAGGGGAGGCTGGAGCGGTTCCCTCTCTGGCGGCGCCATTTTGTGGTAAGAGAGCCGAGATTCAAAAACATACTAATAATAATTCCAAAAAGCACACCCACGCACACCCACCGACCCGGTTCTGTGTGAAGTGGGCGACGGAACCAGGGTCCCTGGAATGGCGGAGACTCTGTCGGGTTTAGGAGACGCGGGCGCGGCGGGCGCGGCGGCCGTGAGCTCCGCGGCGTCGGAGACCGGGACGCGGCGGCTCAGCGACCTGCGGGTGATCGACCTGCGGGCGGAGCTGCGGAAGCGGAACCTCGACTCGAGCGGCAACAAGAGCGTGCTGATGGAGCGGCTGAAGAAGGTGAGGTTCGCGGAGGACCCCGCGGTCGCCATGGCGACGCCCACCGCCGGGCCGGGCGGCCCGCGGCCCCCGCGCCGCGCGCTTCCGCTGCGGCCCCGCGGGCGTGGGGGCGAGTTCGAGTCTCAGCGCCGCGGCGACGCGACCCAAATGGAAGGGGACCCCGGGCGGGGACCCGGGTGTCCCAACCCCGGACGTGGGATGGAGGGGTCGGCCAAGGTCACCCGCAGGGTCGGGTTGTGGCAGGATGAGAACACAAGTCCCTTTGCGGGCCCCGAGGCCGAGCGGGTGGTCGGTTGTTGGGTTTCTTATGGGAAGGTACACGGTGACCCTTGGGGACACGAAACCTCCGGGACCCTCGGAGTTTAGACAGCCCGAGGAGCTAGCCCAGGGGGTGGAAAGGAAAAGTTTTTTTTTAACTCTTTGCCAGGACTAGACTGGGGAAGGTGGGAAGAAAGAACGTTCTGTCGGTCAAAAGTCAGCCCTGGCTACAGAGGGAGTTCAAAACCAACCTGAGTAGCAGAGTTCAAGGCTAGCCAGAGGGTGTCCAAGGCTAGCTCGGACTAACGGGGCAAGGGAGGGGGCGTGGGGCAAACCTGGGCAACTTAGCGAGCCTGTTTCCAAATAAAAAGTAGGGCCCAAGGGCTACTTAGTTGGTGGAGTGCTTGTCTTGTATACACCAAGCCCTGAGTTCTGCCCCAAGCACCTCCTGAGGCCAGGAGGTGGAGGCAGGAGGATCAGAAGTTTGAGGCCCTGTTGTGATAAATGAGACCTTGTCTTGAAAAAATAGTAGGGTCTTGTTTTGTCCCTAAAAAGAGGGCTGGGCACATAGCTCAGTGATAGCATGCTTGCCCAACACTGCAAAGGCCCTCGGATCTATCCCCACCACAGTCAGATGTGGTTAGGTTGGAGTCGGAGGACTCTGGGACTGTGCCCCAGAGACAGGTGGAGGGGCATCTCTACTGCCCACCTGGTGGCCTTGGTCTTCCGTCGGGAAGACCTTTAACCCCTTCTGAATCTATCCCTTTGGAAGAAGTGGGTAGCGGTTCACCTTTAGGGTAGGGCAGGGGTCACGTGGACACAGGCTTGGCTTGCAGCCTAGTGCAGGTAAACAAACTCAGTCTCCTTGGGCCACCTTTTGTCGTTTGTATATGGGGACTCGGAGCCCCACCTTGGAAATGCATACTTTGTGTGTGTGTCACACTTAGGAAGCTGTCCCTCCAGCTTTTGGACATTGCCTCCTGCCTGCACACTCCTGCACACAGGAGCCGGAGATTGATTCCACCCTCCTGGATCCTCAACTGTTCAGAGAAGCTGGAGGGGAAGCAGGAGGAGGCAGCCATGTGAGGGCCTGAGTTCTGTCCCCAGCATCCACAGAAAAGGCCAGGTGGGGAGCCAGTTGAAATCCAGTGCCCAGAGGGATAGGTGGACCTCGGGGGCTCACTCGTTGGTCTACCCATGTCCTTAGACAAAGTGGACGGTGCCTGAAGGACACCTGGGGTGGCCTCCTGGTCTCTGGTCCACCAACATGCATATAACATCCATGTATTTGGGAGGAGGCCAGGGTGGGCACTCTACCCACTGAACCCCAGACCAGTCACCATCATTCTCTGTGGACATTGTATCTTTACTGGAATAGGCAAGCCCTTCACTGGTGTCACAGGACATTCAGGGTGTGGGACAGGGTGGTCAGGGTGATGCCAGCCTGCCAGGGAGGCACCCAGCAGCCTTGGCAGCACCAAGCTGAGGGTGGGCTTCTGGACACTGCCCTTGTAGTGTGTGATCTGTGCTTGTCCCCACTCAGCCCATTTGTCAAATCTGAGAGCAGGTCTGCAGTCTAGTCCCTCTGCCTGTCACCCAGTTGGTAGCGTCTGCTGTTGTTTTTAATGGGCAGAGGAGCAGCTGGTGGAGGGATTTGCTGAGGTGGCCTGGGAGGAGAAACCCTGTCATACCACCCCCAAGGGGTGAAATGAGACACCTTCATCAGCTTGTCCCTCACCCTGGGGATGTTTAAAAACTGACTGTCCCCAGAGACAGGGCAGTGGCTGCTGGTGGCACTTGTCTCTTGTACCAGGGCCTTGCCCCTGCTGCCTTATTACCTCCTTGCCCTTCTGCACCACAGGAGGCTCCCGGGGTTTGGGAAGAGTTGCCTGAGCTTGGGGCCTAATGGAGGTCTGAGGACACTGTTTGTTCTCTCTCTCTCTCTCCCTCTCTCTCCCCCACCCCCTCCCTTGGGACAGCTACTTTCAAACATCACCAGGATGAGGGGCATGCTGCAGGAAGGTGTCTCATTTCATTCCCCGGAGGCAGTGTTGACGGGTATTCAGGGGGAGAGAGGCTTTAGTGCCCCAAGTAGTCATAGTTGAGACAATTGATAGTGAGATACTAGAGTACTTGGTGCCCCCTGACTGTGTGGGGTCACTGCTGAGCAAATGACACCCTTGGGTGTGAAATGGGACTTCTAGAGAATTTCCACTACAAATCATAGAAGGGGACAGCAAGGTCTGAGGTCATGACACCACCAGTAGGTCAGTGTGCCTTGAGGGCAGTTATGATCTGGAAGTAGCCATTAGGGTTAAGCCAAGGAAGTTGGACATATGAGGTGGAAGAGCCTGCAGCTCTGAGCACTTGCCTCCATGCCTCAGGGAGTCCCCAGGAAAGCCTCACAGCAGTGCTGGCCACTTCATTAGGGGCCATGAGTGCTCGCTGGGAAAGAGCACTCACACAGCACAGGTTCGAGGACCTGAATTCAAATCCCCAGCACCCTATAGAAATCTGGGCTTAGCCACATGCGCCTGTGACACTAGGTACTTCCTGGCTGCTAGCCTAGTCCCACATTCAGGGAAAGCACCCCCACAGGCAAAAGAATTGAGAAAAGCTGAGCAGAGCTGCCTTCCTTCAGAAAAGCCATCAGGTGATGCTGCCACGGCCCTGGTTCCATGGGGTCAGGGTGGCAGGTTACAGCACCTGGCTCCAGATCCCTGAGAACCAGCCTGGGCACAGGATGTCCTTTGTGGTTGGCGTGGAGCTGGACTGTGCAGGCTGCTCAAACTGCAGGCTCAGGTGAGCCTCCTAGCTCCTGGAGCTATGGGGGCTACCTTGCCATCTGCTGTTTGATTGGTTGGCCTTTCTGCTGTCCCCTTAGGCCATTGAAGATGAAGGCGGGAATCCTGATGAAATCGAAGTCACCTCTGAAGGCAACAAGAAGATGCCTAAGAGGCCCAGCAAAGGTACGGAGCCTCTGGGCCACTCAATGCTATGGGTGACGTCCTGCCTACTTACCCACCATCCCCTCTGTCACACAGGACCTGAACGTGTAATGGGATGGGTTGGGTACTATCCTCCAGTTTCATGTAATGACCTCTCACTGCCTATCTGCGGGAAAATAAGGTCCCTGTAATACCAGACCACTACAAACACAGTTCATTCAGAACCACCAGAGTGACACAGCAGGCTCCCCATCTGGCAGCCCCGCCTCTGCTCACAGCTGCTGTCTCCAGCCTGTGGGCACTTCTCCCCCAGTCGTGCCTACCTCGTCTTGCTATCTTGTCATCTTTCTGAAACTGAAGTCCCAGGAACTTGACAGAATCAGGTGGGTTGAGGCTGCTGGGATGATGATGGCTTCTTGGTCATTGTGCAGTTGAGCTCTCAGCTGGTGGGGTAGAGGCGGTGTGGCACAGTAGCAGCCATGCTAGCCATGTGGGCCGGTGCCTGAGTGAGCTCTGCTGATCTCACTGTGCCCTAAGGCTCTGCTTTGGCCCATCTATGGGAAATAACTTAAGATGGCCCTGCTGGGGAGTGCTCCCAGCAGTCTCTTACTCTACCTGCTTTCTGCTTGTTTAGCGGAAAGCAAACGTTTGTTCAAGTGTTTTGCTAGATGCATGAGTTTAAGTGCAGAGTTGACATTCCTTCCCAGTTGGAGCTGGCACAGTAGGGTGTACCCGCCTTCTTGTGTATCTGGTCACTTCTATGCATGTGCTTTCCTTAAAACCTCAAAGTGAAAAAGACCAGAGCATGGTGTGTTGGCGTGTGCACTTGGGTGCAGAGGAGGAGGATCTCTGAGTTCAAGGTCATCCTGGTCTACACAGCTGGTTTCAGGCCCAGACCTCCATGATAAGACCTTGTCTCAAAACAGAAAAAACTGGTCATGGCCTCAGCCTCGGTGCAGCAAGTGAGAGCACTGCACAACTGTGAGGGCGAGTCTGAGGCCTCAGGGCCCAAATATAAGCCAGGTGTGCCTGCATGCAGCTGTGCCCCTGGTGACTGGATGATCCCAGAGGCTCCCTGGCCGGCCAGCCTAGCTTCAGACTGTGTGGGAGACACCTGCTGTCCTGCCCCTCAGGAATGTGCATCACACACACATGTGTGCTGTACTCAAATTGGTCTTGTTCCGTAAGATCCTTCGTTTCTGTTTGTTCTCTCTGCATGACAGGAACATTTATTTCTCCAGCAGCTGGCTCTGGCGTGGTGGCTGGAATTTGCCTAGCATTCCCAAGGCTCTGGGTTGAACCTTGACTCCAACACCACACCAGAACAAGAAGGTTCACTGGGGGCAGAGGTAGGGCAGTTGCCATAAGTTTGAGGGCAGCTGTCTCAGCACTGTCTCAGAAACAGAAAACATCGGGGCTGGAGAGCTGCAGTGGTTAAGAGCACATACGCTCTTGCTGAGGATCTGATTTTGGTGCCCAGCACCCCATCAAGTGGCCCACTGTTGCTTCTCCGTCCAGGGGACCCAATGCCTCTCCTGGCTCAGTCAGCACGGGCACGTGGGCCAGACACACGAGTGAAAACAAAAACGCAGAAAACATTTTACTTGAGCCTACGGACGAATTGACTGAGCCCTGCTCGGTGGGTTGTTTGTTTGTTTGTTTGTTTTTGAGACTGGCTGTCCTCGAACTCAAGATCCACCTAGTCTCTCCCACCCAAGCGCTGGGATTAAAGGTGTGTATTGCCACTGCCCGCCATATTTGTTTTTTTATTATGTGTACATGGGGGCGGGGAATGCAGATGAGCTTAGTCCCCACAGAGGCCAGGTTCCCCCTGGGTGTGTGAACCAGGAGCTGTTCCCCTCAGGAGCAGTGAGCCTGCTTACCAGCGCACCGTGTTTTATATATGTGCTTTATATTCCATGCTTGTCCACATGCTGTGGCTTGTATGTGGAGGTTGGAGGACAGCTTTGAGGAGTCTCTTGTCTCCTTCCACCATGTGGGTCCTGGGACTTGAACTCAGGTTGTCAGAGTTGGTGTCAGCCACCTTTACTCTCTGTCTTAGTATTCTATTGCTATGAGGAGACCCCATGACCAAAGCAACTCTTACAAAGGAGAACATCTAACTGAGGGCTTGCTTACAGTTTCAGAGGGTCAGTCCGTGATCATGGCGGAGAGCAGACGCTTACGAAGTTACTGGAGAGTTACATTGGGCCTGCTGTAGGCTTTTGAACCCTCAGAGCCCTCCCTCAGTGACACACCTCTGCCAACAAGGCCACCCTCCTAATCCTTCCCACACAGTTCCACTGAGGACCAAGCTTTAAAAATAGATGAGCCAATGGGGGCTGTTTTTATTCTGACCACACCTGCTGTCCCCTTACCAGCCCTGGGCCTCATTCTGTTTCAGCAGCCTGTCACCTGTCCTCTGGGCACCAGTGTGCCCAAATGTCACCACATCGTCCTGAGGTGGTGATGTACCTCCTGAAAGTTCGCTGTTACCATTCTCTGGCTGTAACTGTGGCCTTGAACCTCTGGGCTCAGGTGCTCTTTCTGTCTCAGCCTCCCAGCCAGCTGGGATGACAGGGGCCTGCTGCCACATCTGGCAAAGGAATATGTATTTTTTGTGAACTCATTAAAGAGAGACTCAGGATTGGGAGAGCTGGCATTCTAAAGTAGGTGCTGACACAGAGCCTGCTGTGTAGCCCAGGCTGTCCTCTGCTTGGTGGTGTAGTCTGGCTTGACCCTGAAGTCCAAGTCCTCTGGCCTCTGCCGTCTTGGCCTGTGAGATCTGGTGAAGTGTGCTGTGTTCTTCCCTGCCCTTGCTGCCTTTGGTGGTTGTCTGTGGTGAGCTATGAGGGTGTGGGCACTCTGCGATTTGGCCAGGCTGCTGCAGCTGGGCTTGTGTGCTGTGCTGTGTGTGCTGCCTGCCTGCTGTGGCTGTGCTATCAGAGGGACTGGCTGTGATTGACAGGTGATCTACTCTGAACTAGGAACGCCCAAGCCCTGTCACCGGATGTCATGTCGACTGTTCGTCCTCTTGATGGTTTAATGTGTGTGGTTTAATTCTGCACATTGTGTGAGGCCATGAGTAGGGAAAAACCAGAGTGTTATAGAAAGATGGCTCCTCCTTGCCACACACTAGAATACAAGGTGCCAGCCACCCCCATGAGCTGTTGGCTTTGCTCATTATAGTACCTCACTAACACAGAGCTAGAGCCTCAAACTGCTGCAGCCCCTGCTCACCTTGCAGGGGCTGGCTTTATCTGGACCTATGTACAACTTGACAAGGCTGCTTTGACTTTGTGTTTACAAGTGTGTGCTGGGGCTAGAGGACAGGGGTCTGTTCTCTCCTTCCTCTGAGTGCCTTGCCACACAGGCTGAGTGTAAGTGACACTGAGTTCTCAAGTACCTTGTCGTTGGCTTTTGATCAAGATTTTTGGCTGAGAAGTGTGACCTTGCTTCACAAATGAGCTCAATGGTTTGAAGTTTTACAAGGGTCTGTCGGTGTTCCTCCATGGTAGGCTTTGCAGGATTTTACAAGTCAGCGTGAGCCCTCTGCAGAGGGCGGAGTGGCTAGAGCATATGTGTGCTGGCCTTTGACCCCAGCGCTCCAATCTGTGAAGAGCAGCCTAGTCCACATGGTGAGCTCTAGGTCCGCCAGGGCTGCAGGAGGGGCTCTGTCTCTCTTGGGGAACAAGACTGGGGATGCAAGGACAATGTGTCCCGAGTGTGGCCTTGCCTTGCGCTCTGCTTCGAGGGTTGTATTTAGGGTTAGTTTCACGCTGGGGAAATCTCCAGAATCATGCATGGGTTTGGTGGTGGCTTGAGTGAGAATGTGCCCCACCCCCACACGCGCATTTGGGCATTTGAGAGCTCGGTCCCTAGTTGTTGCTGCCATCTGGGGAGGTTGAGGAGATCTGGCCTTGCTGGAGGTGTTTATACTACAGCGAGCTTTGAGATTTGAGTCTGTCTGTTGATCAGCAGTCATGACCACTCCCCACCTCTCAGTTCCCCTTGTCCGTATGCCTGCCCCGCTGCCGTGCTTTCCTGCAGAGATGGGCACCTCTGCAGCCGAAGTCACTCTCCTTTGGTCATGATGCTTTGGCACAATAGAAAAGTAACTAATAAAGGTTTTGAGGTAGGGTGTTGTTATGTAGTGCTGACTGGCTTGGAGCTTACTGTGTAGTCTGGCTGGCCTTGATATAGAGCAGGACACTCTGGCTTCCACACATACGCACATTCGTGCACACACACGAAATTTTCTGGATTTTGGTTTTTGTTTCTTTTTTTTTTCAAGACAAGGATTCTCTGTGTAATAGTCCTGGCTGTCTTAGAACTAGCTCTGTAGCCCAGGCTGGCCTCACACTTAGAGATCCGCCTGCCTCTGCCTCACAAGTGCTGGGATTACAGGTGTGTGCCACCACCAGCTGGCACAAAAATTAATAAAGAAGTTAAGGAGTCCAGCAGCCCTACAGAAATTACTATAGTAGAGATAAGGCCGAGTGCCATAGCTAAGAACATTCCATACTGTTCCAGAGCAGAAAGGGAAAACCCTGAGACTCAAGGAGTCTGTCGCTGCTCACTCCTTGGAGGGAAGAGCTGTGATAACAAAATGACACTTTCCCAGGCTGTCAGAGCTGGTGAGTGCATGTGGCCAACTGTCCACAGGATGGAGTCAAAGAGCAAAGGTGCCCCAGGGCAGTGAGGTGAGGTTCCCACCGGGCTTGCTGGCCCATTCTCATGAGCCAGCACCCAGGAGGCAGAGGCAGAAGGACTGCAGCAAGTTTAAGTTAACTGAGTCCAGGAGTGCGGTGTGTCTCCAT
The DNA here is from genome assembly GCF_903995425.1 of Onychomys torridus. Lineage (NCBI taxonomy): Eukaryota > Metazoa > Chordata > Mammalia > Rodentia > Cricetidae > Onychomys > Onychomys torridus. Next base: position 5,641,151 of record NC_050463.1, read on the forward strand.
GGTAGAGTATCTCCAGCACTGGGAGATTGGATACTGCTGGAAGACAGGCCATTGCTGGGTGGCCTGCCCATGTGATGGTGTGCTTAGGTGTTTCCTTATACCCAGAGTCATGTGGGCTCTGAGGCAGAGTCCTGTGGTGGCCACGCAGCTGCTGCTTCCCTGCTCCACTTCCAAACCACTGGGGTGGCTTCTAAACTGGTTTTAAGGTTGTGTGTGTGTGTGTGTGTGTGTTCGTGTTCGTTCCTAAGTGTGAACTCATGCTCAACACCATAGAACAAGAGACAGGTGTGTTGAACTCTTCAGTTGCCAGCCCTGGGTATTCAGTGTGGTGACTAGTGGGATTCTGCTCAGGGCTCTGGAGTGCCACAAAGCTCACAGTGCAGGCTAGTCACTGCCATGGGCTGCCATGTCTACACAGCTGTGTGACCCTTGCCAACCTAAAAACTATGTCTTGCCTTCACCCTGCTATTCTTAGATATGTTCTTACAGATCTATGAGATGGCTCAGTGGGTAAAGGTGCTTTCTGCCAAATGGGGTGGCCTGAGTTTGATTCCTGGGACCCACCCAATGGAAGGAGAGAACCAACCCCCACAGATTCTCCTAGTACCTCTCTACATGATAGACGTGTGCTGTGGTGTTTATCATGTAAATGTAAATGTGAAAACCAAAACTTGGAAAAGTATTTTCTTCACAAATAAGTAGAATGCAAACCCTGAAAGATCTTGCTGCACGTGGCTGGTAAGGTGAGGAGGACGGAGAAAAGCCAGTCGAGGTGGGGTTCGCTAGAAGCTTTCTTCACAGGGGTAGGAGTGAGCCTTGTAGTGTGAGGTGGGATTTGAATGAGGGACATATGAGAAGCCGTCACCTGAGGAGGAGAGCACTTTGCACAAACTGCTGCTGGTCTGCATAGAGTTGAAGTTAGCCTGATCAGACAGACTCAGATTGCAGCAGATGCTTTTCAAGCCGGCAGAGAAGGGCTGGAGAGACGGCTCAGCGGTTAGAAGACGAGCTGCTCTTCCAGAGGACCCAGGTTCCATCCCTAGCACCCACATGGTGGCTCACAGCCATTTCTGATGCCGCCTCCTCACCTCCACAGGCGCCCCACACAACGGGGTGCCAACAAAACACCTCTGCACATAAAAATGAGTAGATAGGTTTTGTTGTTATTGTTGTTGTTTCCTTTTTAAAGAGGGCCAGGTGGTAGCACATACCTTTAGTCTCAGCCCTTGGAAGGCCAAGGCATGGGGATCTCTATGAGTTCCATGCTGGCATGGTCTTTTGTAATTAGAACCTGTCTCAAGGAAGGAAGGAGGCTGGAAGGTGATAATTATCTATGTTTTCAAAACAAAACATGTCTTGCCTCAGTGTTCACTTGAGTTCACTGCCCCTGTGGGTGGCCAGCGGCTGACTGGCAGTGCTGCCCAAGTGGTATGCTTTGTTGGTTTGGGTTTTGAACACAGGCTCAGTATGTAGCCCAGGCGAGCCTCCACCTGGCTATCCGTCTACCTCAGCCTCCTAAACTCTAGGGTGATAGAGCTGGGGAGGCAGCCCAGGTCAGGATGTGAACAGTCAAGATGGCATCTGATCCCCTGAACTGGAGTTGCAACTGATGGTTGTGTAACCCGGGAATTGAACCTGGGTCCAATGCAAGAGCAGCCAGTGCCCTTAACCACAGAGCCAGCTTTCTCACTCCTTTTACCTTCATTTTATTTATCGGTGTGTATGCATCTGTGATTAGAAATCAAGTCTCCTTCCACCGTATGAGTTCCAGGGATTGAACTCAGGTGGTCAGCCTTTGGTGACATGTGCCTTTTCCCTGCTGAACCCCCTCTTGCTGGACCAGTACGTGCGTCCTTTGCTCACCTGTGGTCCATCTTGAAGGTGATTCTCCATTCTGTCAAGTTGACCCTAAGCATCCTGACAGCAGTGCACTGAGACCTGGCTAGTGTGAGAGGCCAGGCCTGTGCAGTGAGCCGAAGATCTGGGGACCTGCAGAAGCTCAGTCTGTTGGCCTCATGCCCACGTGCTGTCTCTTCAGGGAGGAAGCCAGAGGACGAGGGTGTGGAGGACAACGGGCTTGAGGAGAATTCTGGGGATGGACAGGTATGTATCACCTTTTCAGTGGATGAAGAGAGGGGGAGCCATGGTGGTGTCGTGGCCACGACAGTGTCCTCTGTGTTGCAGGAAGATGTGGAGACCAGCCTGGAGAACCTGCAAGACATGGACATGATGGACATCAGTGTTCTGGACGAGGCTGACATTGACAGTGGCAGCGTGGCAGACTGTGTGGAGGAAGAAGAGGAGGCCACACTCCCCGAGGGCTTGGCAGATAGCACTGAGCTGGTGGAAGGCGACCTGAAGGGGCTCCCGGAGCAGCTGCAGGAGCATGCTGTGAGCAGCTGGCGCGGGGAGGGGCAGAGCAGGGCAGCAGGGTCAGCTGCTGACCGCTGTCCCTTAGGGAGCCTGGGCTGTATGGATGTAGCTTGCAAGTAGAGCCGGCTGGGGCAGTCACCAGCTCCTCAGAACTGCTGCCCCGAGGTGTTCAGCCCTGATACGGCGGCTCCTCCACACACACAGACACATGTGAGACCATAGCAAGGTCGGGATAGCTTCAACTGGTGTGCCAGGCACTGGGCGCCGTGTTGCGTCCTCAGGCTCAGACACTGTCATCCTAGTGCTCGAGGAAGGAGTGCTGGTAAAGCTGTCAGGATGTCCCCAGATAACTCATGTGGCTTTGGTGAGGGACAGTTCAAACATGGACTGCAGGGCACAGGCTCAAGGCCCCAGGCCTCCAGGCAGTCTGTGCTGAAGGATTTTATGGTTGGTGTCTGGAGAGGAGAGTGGGCCTCTGGCCTTCTCAGGACCTTAGGTGTCCTGCAGTGAGCATTCTGTCCCCTGCTGTGAGAACTGACTGAGCCTGTCTTTGTAGGCAGCACCCTGGTTTTGAGTGGAGCATTTGAACTTTGCTGTTAGGATACAGGTTGTAGGGCTCAGAATCTGCACCTGAAAGCCACAACCCAAGTGCCCACTCCTATTGCAAAGTAGCACAGGAGAGCGAGGTTTTGGAGTTGACTGTGGCTGGTGGGCAGTTACAGTGTGAAGGAAACGGTGGCCTGGGACATCAGCATGGAGTGTGCCAGGTGCCAGTGTCTGTGTGACCTCAGGCGGCCCATTCTGGGCTTTGGACACCAAAATTCCAGGTTTGATGAGTAAATGGTGTGGTGGCCCTTGCCACACACCTGCAATTGTGATGGTGACAGATGCTCACAAGCAAGCTGTACCTGTCACTGCCCTCCCTCACTGTTGCTCTGTAGGACCAGAGGTCAGTGTCACACCAGGACCAGCCCTCTCACAGCCAAGCAAACTTGCCAGCCCCTGACCTAGAGTGGCAGCCATGCCTATCACAGCAAGTGCTACTGTTGCAATCACAGAACATACCCGACATCCATGGCAGCAAGGATGGTGCTGTGGGGACAGAGGCGGACTGGGTGTACATGTAGCTGGGATGCTCTTTGGTGTATGTGGCTCTTGTGGTAGGAGACAGTTGCATTCAGTGAACATTCTGAGTACCATCCTAAGTGTGGGCAGAGAGCCCCATCTTGGAAAAGGGGGTCCCTCATCTCTGTGGCTGGGCTACCACTTATTCCCCCTGCCCCTGTAATGTGAGAGGCGTGGGGTCCTGGTGCTCCAGGTAGCAGGCCTGCCTTCACAACACCTAGACCCAGGCAAGTGGAGGGACAGCGGGCTCCACTCTGCAACCCCGCTCTAGAGGCAGTTTCTGGAAGAGCCGCCAGGGGCCTCCTGTTCTGGTCACCTAGAGAGCCCTGATAAGTGGTTTCTTCCACCTCACCACACTGGGCGACACTCTGAGCCACAGAAAAGATGTTGGGATTGGCACTGTCCCTCACCTATGTCATCGTAAACTTTCAACAGGTAGACGACAAGGAAGCCACGAACAATGTGGATACGTCGTCATCGGACTTCACCATCCTGCAGGTAAATTGTCACATGTCTCAGCTGCACTCTCGGAGTAGTCCCTGCTTCTAAAAGCCACCTCAGCCATGCCACATTGCTTGGCAGCTGCATCAGCTAGGGTCATCTGCCCAGACAGTGAGTGCTGGAGGCCTTAGTGGACAAGCCTGCGGCCTCAGCGGAGCTGGAAACACACGCTGTACTCTGGCTGCAAGCGGGAAGGACCTTGCCCGAGTCCCTGCCTAGAAGAGGCTTAAGGCCAGTGTTCCTCTGTGGCTGTCAATGAGGATGAAGCCCCTGACCCATCCCAGCATGGCAGGACACACACTGGGGTAGATGGAGGCCTTTTCCTTTTGAGTGTCCTCCTGAGTTTGGGATTGGGGTTGTCTCTGTGAGATGAGGGTCAGGGGTACCCAGCTAGTGTTGAGGCTTCCTCACGGGTAGCCACATGGCAGCCTGAATGAAGGCCTGCTTGGTTTTCAGAAGCTGTGGCCACCGCCAAGCACCTCTCTTGGCTGGTGATGTATACTTGTGGGGCCAAGCTTCATGCATTTGGGGTTGGGACCACCTGGTCTATAGGTTCACTGTTGGAGAAGGACATTGGGATAGGGTCTCCCTGAGAAGGGACAGGGTAGGAGGGTGAGGGTTGTAGCACAGCCTTCTCCTGCTGCTTGTGGGGCAACTCCTCACAGACACTGCCCGGGTTTCCCAGGTAACTATGATGGTTGATGTTTGGTGATGTCCATGCAAATATTAAACTTTAGAATCAGCTGGGTGTGGTGGCCCACACCTTTAATCCCAACCCCCAGGAGGCAGAGGCAGCAGATCTCTGAGTTCGAGGCCAGCCTGGTCTATATAGTGTGTTCCAGGCCAGCCAGGGCTACATAGTGAGACCCTGACTCAAAACAGGAGAAAAAATGAAGAACAAGGTGAGCACTAAGGGGTGAGGTGGGTCCATGTGGGGCTTGTGCCTCCTAGGGAAGGCTGCCAGGAAAAGAGCCTGGTATATGGTTTTCGGGTTGCCACCTGCACCACTTGAGCAGAGGTGGCTTTTGGGCAAGTCATGGCCTTTGTTTCACGGAGATGGTACTACTTAGAGCCTGTGCAGTGGAAAGAAACACCTGTATCTGTCTGCCTTAGCATCTTGTTCACATGAGACACTGCAGGATGTTCCCCCAGGTGTCGCTCTGCCACACTGCTCCTGTGTCCAGTTGTAGAGCTCAGTTTGCAGTGTAGGCTAGTCATGGGGGGAGCCAGCCAAGCCCTCAGCCTCCTGAGGTATTCAGCTTGGGCCTATCGTCTCCAGTGAGGCCTGGGACACCAGGGACAGGGCTGACGGAGTGGCTGTCCCAGCCCGCTCAGGCAGCCTCCTTTCTAAGAGCACACAGGGCACCAGCTTGGGGTACAAACCCACTCACAACCCTTGCCTCACGCGCAGTCTGTCTAAAGGACTAACATGCCTGGAGCTCAGGGCCTCACATATGTCTCCTTGTACCCTGGTGTACGCAGGCAGAGCCCAAGCTTTTCGTGCAGGCTTGAGGGCATGAGACGTTGCCTCTGGAGCCAGGGAGCCCATTGCTGTGTGGCCTAGAAAAGGCACCATTGGGCAAAGCAGAGTGCAGCTGGGAGGGAGGGTAGGGTTCTTGGACAAGCTGGGTCATCACTGAGGGAGATGGGAAGTGCCCTGGGTGGGAGGGAACTGCCGTTGCTCAGTTCCCCTTGGCCCTAAATCTTCAGAAAGTTTGCTCGTGGCTCCTGCAGGTGAAGGGAGTGCCAAGATGCTTGTCCCCAGCAGTTAGACATACGTGGAGATGGGCAAGAACCATGCTCCCGATCTCAAGTTCAGTCCCAAGGGAGCCACTTCTGCCCACAGGGGAGACAGGAGGGCTGCTGGGTGCTCTGCAACAGGATCAGCAGCAGGTCTGGGGCTTCATAAGGCTGAGGCCATCAGGGCAGGGCTTGCCTTGTGCAAGCAGGCCACTCCTCTGGGTCCAGATTATCCTCTGAAGTCCCGGTTGGTGGTCAGCCTCCCTTAGTCTCCATGAATGTCATGGTGGAGTGGGGCTGGGTCTCTAGGCAGCATCTTACTTGTGTTTTCTGTTGCAGGAAATGGAAGAGGCATCCCTGGAGCCAGGTACTGTCCAATGCAGGGCTCAGCAGCGGGTTCTGCCCACAGCGGGGGGGCTCATGCTAACCAGTGGTTGCACTCTAGTGTGCATTGCGCTAGTGCTTTGCAGTCCAGAGCACATCAGGACCATAGAGATTGGAAACCCAGCCGTATCACAAGATCTGTGCACGTGGCCAGCAACCTGTGTGGCATCCTGCCCGCATGGCGAAGACTTTGGTCTCCTGCCTTTAAACATAAGCGGTGGCATGAAAATGCCCTCGCTCCAGTGAGCAGAGCTCTGTGCCGCCAGCAGATCTTGTGATTCTGGCAGCATGTCCCCATGTGTTGGTACAGGCAGTGCAGGTAGCATAGGGAATGCCACATGAATTTGACATGACCGGATCCCCCGAAGAGGAGTGCACCTTTGAGAGAGAGTCTCAAAAAACACTGTCCCTCTGGGCTGCCAGCCTCCACACGCCAGAAGACCCGGCGCTCCTCCGCACGTTAACCGATCTGTAAGGAAGGCAAAGCATCAGGCAATTAGTGATGCATGAAGGCCAGGCGCTCAGTTACGCACTTGGACGCAAGCTGAATTGAGAAGAGTTGGTTCACACATTGACACAGTGCACAGAACGAAGACTCAAGACGCAGAAGGTTGTGGGGTGAAGTCTCCGGGATGCTTGCCTCTGCCCTTAGCACAGGCTGGGGGCGCCTTGGCCGAGGGCGCAGGTAGGGTGCAGGCGCTGTGTAGCGGGTTTTCCAATCTCTGTGTAGCCAGCAGTTCTGTCGGTGTGAGCGGGGCCGCCGCGCCCGAGCCGCAGTTGTGATTGCTTTATTTCCCTGGTGATTAAACCTTGTGCCATTCTATTCCTGTTAAATCCGTAGAAAATGAGAAAATACTCGACATTTTGGGGGAAACTTGTAAATCTGAGCCAGTAAAAGAAGAAGGTTCGGAGCTGGAGCAGCCCTTTGCCCAGGCCACGAGTAGTGTGGGGCCAGACAGGAAGCTGGCGGAGGAAGAGGACCTATTTGAGAGCTGCGGACACCCGGAAGAAGAAGAGGAGGAAGAGCAGGAAGAGGAGCAAGAGGAGGAGGGAGATTTAGCTTTGGTCCGCAACAGCGAGTCTGAGTCTCCAAGCACTCGGTGTCAGTGGAGCGAGGCAGACGCCCCGTTAGCAGTAGTGAAAAGGGAGCCGGCGGAGGCGCCGGGTGAAGTCGCGGGCGCAGGCGGAGGCCCTGGGACGGACCGCGAGCCTGTAGGGCTAGAGGAGCCAGTTGAGCAGAGTAGCACAGCTGCCCAGCTCCCGGAGGCTGCCAGCCAGGAGCTGGCGAGAGCGCCCACAACAGCCCTGAGCCCTGAGCCCCAAGATAGCAAAGACGACGTGAAGAAGTTTGCTTTTGACGCTTGTAATGACGTCCCTGCAGCTCCTAAAGAGTCCTCAGCCAGTGAGGGCGCTGATCAGAAAATGAGGTTTGTTGATTCTCAGTCCTAGACCAGACGCTATCTCCTTTCATTGTCACTAGTGACACACATGAGCTGTTTAGAACCTGCAGTGGGCAGCCGCGCTGCCCAGCACTAGCTCCTTCAGGCAGTTTCATTTCTTGTTTATTTTACACTGGTTCTGTAATCTTTTTTTTTTCTTTGTTTGTTTGTTTTTTTCCTCAACCTGCCACGGTTGTTTGCTTTTTAATTCTTCTTAATTATTTTTAGCCCGGCAGAAACTTAATTAACTCCTGTGGGTATGAAATCTTATGTTAGGTCAGATTTCCAAAACTTGTTTGTCGGGGTGTCCTTTTTGAGAGCTAAGTGCCGGGTAGGTATGCAGCTTTGGCGGGTCCTTAGGGTTGTGCTTTGTCTCTTGATGCTGCAGCCCCCTTGAATGACACTGTCTCTTGTCTCTAGTTCTGTCGAAGAAGACTCGGATACAAAGAGGCTTTCCCGAGAGGAGAAGGGTAGGTCCTCTAGGTGACACCAGTCTCCTAGAGCGTGTGGGCCTCAGTTCATCATGGCCTGTGTTTCGCCTGCACATGCACACATGCAACCCACCACAGTTGGCAGGTGCTAGAGCCCCTGGTTAAAGTCACTTGCTTAGTGGCCTCTGGTGGTTAGTCCCTTCCTTCAAGCACTGGGGAGACAGAGGCAAGGGGAGGGTGGCAAGTTCCAGGGCAGCTAAGCTGCCTAGTAAGGGCCTGTCTAAAAGTTTGTAGGCTGGGAAATGGCACACACTGACCTGCCGTGGCTGCTTTATGGGCAGAAGCTATCTTGAGTTTTGGTCACTTCTTCCCATTCACAACTGCCTGGCTGCTGGATGTCCTGAGGTCCATTTTTCAGTGTTATATATACATGCCACTGCCCTCTGTGGCTAGGCCAACACTGTGTTCCTGGACCTGGCCATGCCATTGTGTCCTGGGCACATGTCCTTAGGTGCTGGGGATGGCCGAGCTCTGGAGATGTCTGGAATTTGAGGTTCTGACCAGAACTTCCTTTGCACAGGTCGCAGCAGCTGTGGTAGGAATTTCTGGGTCAGTGGCCTTTCGTCCACAACTAGAGCCACTGATCTGAAGAACCTATTCAGCAGATACGGGAAGGTGAGCAGCCACTGTCCAAGGTTGAACAGAGACGATCTTGTATTTCCTAAATGTCAGTTGTTCTATTTACCAGTAAAGAGTCCGGAGCCAGATGCTGGGGTGAAAGCCTGCTAGCTCAGAGAGGCTGAGAAAGCACCCCACTGACCTTGCTCCTCCTCTGTCATCTCAAAAACCTCCTGTTCCCTACTGTCTCAAGTCCTTTCCCACTCCATGGCCCTCCTCTCCACTTCCTGTGTGTGTCTCTCTCCATCCTCCTGACCCCCCTCACTCTCTATGGTTTTTTCTTAATAATTTTATGTTCACTCCCTGTCAGCTGGTTGCTTACTCTGCCTCTAGACCTATGGTTGACTTTGTTTATTCCTGTTTACAATATTCAAGCAGAAAGCTCTTGGATTAAAGGTATGTGCTAGGACTGAGCCATACCACAAACAGAAACAGGTTTTTCCAGTAAATAATGGAATTTCAGGGTTCACAGTGTGATCACGTATCCTGCAAGATTTCCCCCTTTTTGTATATAGAGAGGAAAGGTTTTTAACTCTAACAGTAAAACTATTTACACTAATGAAGGTATTCTGCCAAGCTTTTCACAGTGTCCAGCTGGTTGTATTTAGCAGTCTTAGGATTAAGTATTTTTGAATTGAAAGTTCTGGAAATGTCAATCTCACATGAACTCCGCAATTTGAATGTCCTAAAAAGTTTGTAGTCCAAAGTTGATCTTTGGATGGTATTTGTCAGCTTAGTGGCAATCCTAGCTCTGTCGAACACCGCAGTCAACCAGAGGTGCCCACTGTTTGCGCAGGACCCGGCGGCCGAAGAGGTGTGGTGCAGTTTACCCTGTGGTGAGCGTTACCACAGTCCAGGTGTGGATTCGTCATAGCAGGCCCCCTCATCTCCTTGGAGGCCTCAAGGGAGTGGTCACAGCTTATTGTAGAAAACTTGAAACATTTTAACTGCCATCTTCAGCAGCTCTCTGAAAGATTTGAGGACCACAGTCTCTTAAGTACCTCTGAGGTACACAAACTAGTTCCTAGTTACCGGCTTCAGACTCAAACTGAAAAACACATGCAGGAAGCTAGATGAAGCTGATTTCTAGAATGAACCGGTATTCTGTATGACTAGTAGTGTCATGACAGAAAGTTTATAGATACATCCTGATCTTACAAATCTGAGATAGTGTTCAGAACTTAAAAGAAGTCTAGAGAGTCAAATGAAAACCCAAAGATTATGAGCTTAGTGAGCATAGATAATATCTTTGGTTCCTCTGTCCTCATACCAGGAGCTCTTCTGACATGGGACAGAGATTTTGGATTTTTCTTTAAGAAGAATACATGGCTTTAGAGAAGGAGAGAGCCAGCTTTTATTTTTTGATTGAGTTGGGACCACATAAAGACCATTTGCCACTTATGTCTGTAGAGGGCAGCAGAGACAAGATATTTGGGAATACACACATGGTGGGGAGGAGGGAGGGAGTGCCTGGCCGGGAGTCCCGCCTCTGCCACACATCAGGTGATTGTTGGGCACGAAGTGACAGCCACTCCGGCAAGGCAGTGGCATGGGTGCCGGGCTAGTCTGGGGCTCTGAGCTGGGATTTCAGGCTGGTCAGCTAAAGGCAGGTGATACCACTTGGGTAATTTATTCTTTTTCTTGGGACATTTTCTTTTAATGATCTTTCATTTTCCTTCAGATGTTTCACTTGCCTAGTGGTCTTCAGACTGTGTGGATACCTGTAATGTGCTTTATGTTGTAATATGCAAAGACCTGTCTCATCTCACTAGAGACAGTGCTGGCCACTGCCAGTCCTGATTTTTACAGACACCTCCATAATGGCCATTACTTGAATCAGCCTTTTCAGTGCTCAAAGCAGCTAACTGCCCTTGAAATCCTGAAAATTTATCTATGCTGTGGTGCACACATTTTAATTTCCCAAACTCTGCACAATGAAACACATCCATCTGCCAAATTTCATTTCTCTGAGTACCTTTTGGGTTACTTCCTGCAGGTAATGGAGTCTGGTTATACAAGGAACAAGTAGGACATGTTCTTGTAATTTCCTTGGCTTATTGCCAAGTGATAGAAAAAAAATCTTTCTTCAAATCTTTGCTGTTAACATGGTGTTTCTTATGAAATTCTCAGGCTTCTACCACATTCCCTATTAATAGCTGATCAATTTCATCATTACCTTATGCTAGAAGGCCTTCTTAGACTCATACGGGATCTGATAATGTGTTTTATATATAAAGGACGATTCCCATTTCTGATTACTTGTTGTAGTTGAATAAATAGTGAAGTTAATTCTAAATCATCTGGAATAATTTCAGCAGTTTCAATATGTAACAAAATTAAGAGATTCAGGAAAATCTAATAATACTGTAAGAATGGCATACAGCTCTAATTTTCTTAACTGAGTCATAAGGGCTTTGAGACCCTTATTTTTTTCCTGACTTATAACCAACCTTTTCTGATTTATTTTTTATCAGTAGAGAATGTAAGGACTCCAGAAATTGGTGTCCCTTTTACTATATTAGGGAGAATACAGTTAGTTCCTTTTATAACTGAAGTCTCTTGCTTTTGGGGTATTTGTTGTTAATGTCTCCCCCCAAAAAAATTACTTCAAGCTCTTTGCCAATGTTCATTTTCTGCCCATGATGAGGCAATTTCAGCATTAGTAAAAGGTACCATAATTTCTGCTGGGTCTATTCCTGCTAATTCAGTTTTCCTTTCAGAATCAATCCAGCAGGCGTTAAATCTTTTAATGGTTCTGTGGATGAGTTTCTCCAATCCTGACAGGGACTAATCAAACCAAAATTGATACTGGGGCCTGCGGGAGGCCCCCTAAGTCATTTCTGGATTGCAGAGGGCTACCTTCCCTGTCCCTGATTGATCTGCATTCATTAGTCCAATGCTGGCCTTTACCATACTTTCTGCACACTCCAGAAGGCTGGTTAGTGCCTTTTGTTTGGATTATCTCTGGAAAAGACATTGTCTGTATGAATGCCTTGCCTACAATCCCTTTTCATATGAACTTGCTTACCACAATTAAAACATCTAACATTTTGATTTTTCTTAAAACTTTTAGAAACTACTTCTATCAGAGTAGCATCATAAATGTGAAATCCAATATTAGCCATATTTCTACCAATACATTTGATTTCTACTAATCCATTTGTGTATTGATGCTAATCTAAAGGCCTAATCACTCGTTTGCATTCTGAATTAGCATTTTCAAAAGCCAAAGATTCATTAATATTTGTCTGACTTCTGGATCTGATACTATTCTATTTAGAGATGTAGTCAATCTTTGTAAAAAATCAGTGAAGGCTTCTTTTGGATCTTGTATAATTTTAGTAAATAACTCAGACCTCTTTCCTGATTCTTCAACCTTGTCCCAATCATTCAAAGCTCTTAAATGACATAGTGCCAAGGTGTGATCATCAAATTCAAGCCACCTCTGTAACTCAGATTATTGATTTTTCACCTAAGCACTGATCTTGGGAAATATTAATACCTCCAGCCCTATTTCTTTGTTCTATGGTCCTTGCTTCCTCTTTCTACCATGTCTGCCATTGTAACTGAGGACCAGCTTCCAATATTGCTGTTGCCAAAACTTTCCGGTCTTGGTGGGTAATTCTGTTCTGAGTGGCCCGTGAATTTAACATCTGCCTCACAGAGGGTGAATGCATGCCATATGAAATGACTGTTTCCTTAAGTCCCTTCAAATCTAACACTGCTTCAGGATTCCAGCTGACTTCTGCATAGCCTTGGGGATGCCTGTCATCTGCTGGTAGTTGTTTTATAGTAGCTGCCTCTCTTCAGTTCCATTCAGTGGTGTGGCAGGTTCTTGTCTGAATTCCTCTGTCTGTGTCTTTAAGTATTTCCTTAACAAGTCTTTGTAAGGCTTGTGTCTTACCAATCCACTTTTCTTTGGTTTTTTTTGTTGTTGTTGTTTTGAAACAGGGTCTTTTCTTTAAGATTTATTTATTTATTTATTATACAGGTTTCTGCCTGAATGCCAGATCTCATTACAGGTGGTTGTGAGCCACCATGTGGGTGCTGGGAATTGAACTCAGGACCTCTGGAAGAGCAGTCAGTGCTCTTAACCTCTGAGCCATCTCTCCAGCCCACCAATCCACTTTTCATGTTTGTCACAGAAAACCACTGTGGCTATTAAGGATAAAATATGAATTATCAGACTGATAGTAATTATGTCAATCTCAGCTAAGTCATTGATCGTTCCATTTTCTGCTTCTATTTTCAAGCCATTTAGAGTAGCACTGTACAGGGTCCTGATGCCATATTTCCCATCCTTAATGTGAGAAAGATTTTCCCTTTTAATATTGCTTAACTCTCCTTGAGGACTTCCCAGGTGTCTTAGCAAACCTGATGTCTTCTCAATTTGTCTGCAGCTGGCGTGATTTCTCTGTCCATGCCCCACATTGAGATCCAGATATTTTTAGCAAAATCTCAGTTCAATTTCACCAATAAAGACTTGGGAGCCAGATGCTGCGGTGAAAGCCTGCTAGCTCAGAGGCATCCAGCTGACTTTCCTCCTGCCATTCCAGAAACCTCCTGTTCCCTACCATCTCAGTCAAGTCCTTTCCCACTATGTGTCCCTCCCCTCCACTTCCTGTGCGTGTCTCTCTCCATCCTCCTGACCCCCCTCACTCTCTATGGTTTTTTCTTAATAATTTTATGTTCACTCCCTGTCAGCTGGTTGCTTACTCTGCCTCTAGACCTATGGTTGACTTTGTTTATTCCTGTTTACAATATTCAAGCAGAAAGCTCTTGGATTAAAGGTATGTGCTAGGGCCGAGCCATACCACAAACAGAAACAGGTTTCTTCAATAAATAATGCAATCTCAGGGTTCACAGAGATCGGGTATCCTGCAGTAGGACCTGATGCACAGTTCTGTGTCCTGGGTTAATAATTTGGGGACAGACTGGCGCTCAGCCAGAGCCTTGCATCACACCCTCCCAAACCTTGCGAGCCTACAGTGCAGCAGCCCCCTTCCCTGCGCTGGGATTGCTGGGTCTGTGCCTGCAGCCGTATCTGAGGTGGTCTGCTTTCTTGCAGGTGGTGGGTGCCAAGGTTGTGACGAATGCCCGAAGTCCTGGAGCTCGCTGTTATGGCTTTGTCACTATGTCCACAGCTGAAGAGGCAACAAAATGCATTAGCCATTTGCACAAGACTGAGCTGCATGGCAAGATGATCTCAGTGGAAAAGGTAACTGTCCATGCGCTGCACTGGCTCTGGCAGTGGAGCCAGGGCATGGTGGCAATAGCTTTGGACTCTTCTACAGGCCAAAAGTGAGCCTGCTGGCAAGAGGGTGCCTGACAGAAGAGACGGGGACGGCAAGAAGGAGAGGGCCAGCACCAGTGACAGGTACTGCTGCAGACCACAGAGCTGTGCTCGCACCCTCCTGCCCACCAGCCACTAGCATGTGCAGAGATGCCCCTGAACTTCGTGCACACATGGGCCTCCTTCACCCATGTCCTGGGTAGCCATCACCTCCTGAAGGCTTGTGCTGAGGCTTGAGGGTCACTCACTCCTAGGTCAGCAAACCTGAAGAGGGAGGAGAAAGCCGACAGAAAAGACGATGCCAAAAAGGGGGATGATGGGAGCGCAGAGAAGAGCAAGGACCCGGATGATCAGAAGCCCGGGCCTTCAGAGCGCTCACGGACCACCAAGTCAGGTAGGCAGTGACGCCCACGCCCCTTCATGTGCTGGCCTGAAGCAACCTTCTGGATTCAGCTCTTCCTCCCTCTGCTCACAGGAAGCCGTGGCACCGAGCGCACTGTGGTGATGGACAAGTCCAAAGGTGTGCCTGTCATCAGTGTGAAGACATCCGGGTCCAAAGAGAGAGTGAGTGTCAGACCGACAGGCTCGATGCTCCAGGGATTCAAGGGAAGCTTGCTGCCTTTCAGAACGTAGAGAGATGGCGAGGCTTCTAGAGCAGCCTACCCGCTGCTGCTCTCTCTGATGGCCGCCCTGTGCCGCCTCCTGTCCCCGCCTCCTGGAAGCCCACTGTTGGGACAGCTGCAGACCTTGGTGGGTTCTGAAGTCTCAGAGCCTGACCACCTTAGTAGATGGGTCTGGCATCCCCAAGACCTCCCCAGTTGTGCCAAGCCATTAGAGGACCACATCACGTGGCGCCGGGGCCCCTGGGCCACAGAAGGCTTCAGAAGGCGGGCAGGCTAGGGTTGGCATGTTTGTGGCAACCAGGGACTCTGAGGTTGGCAAAGGCCAGCATGGCACACTGCTGAGTGAGGAAGGCCTGTAGATAGCTGTCACCCAAGATTTCCGGCCATTCCCACCTGTGTTGGTGTCTTAAGGGGATGGCTTCTTACTCAGTCTTACTGAGAGCAGCTAGAAAGTGGGAAGGGGAACGGTGGGCTCCAGGGGGACGTGGACAGGTCTCAATAGGAGCTATCACAGCCGAGGAGATGGTGCATCTGGAGGAGGGCCTGACCATGGAGGAAAGGGCATGCAGATGGAGTTTAGACATGCTGCAGGCCAGCCATGGTCAGGCAGTAAGATGATAACATCTCTAGAAAGTTTCGTTGTAGTTGGGAAAGGCTTGTAGAGCCATAGTTCTGACTTACAACCGGGGGGCTCTCACTTCTCAGTGCGGCATGCTAGAGGCTGAGGCAGAAGGACCATGTGGTCCATCCTGGGCTAAACGGTGAGACCCTGTCTCGAGGGGGAGAAACGGTGACTTTATTTTGTCATTTGGGCTGTTGTGTTTTGTTGAGCTCTCCTGCGAGCACCACCTCCACCAGTGACTGTCTCTGTGCCAGGGGCCTCCTGCACTAACTCTCTCTGTTTACTGAACCAGGCCTCCAAAAGCCAGGACCGGAAGTCGGCCAGCCGGGAGAAGCGGTCTGTCGTGTCCTTCGACAAGGTTAAAGAGTCCCGGAAGTCCAGAGACTCAGAGTCGCGGAGGTGAGCGGTCTGGGAGGGGCAGCCGAGGGTGTGTGCAAGGGACTGGCTGGCGGCCTGGGCAGGGGGCACCGAGGGCCTTGTGCTGGGATTGGCTGCCTGGAGTAATTCACCTCCTCAAAGACCACAGAACACCCGGCCAGCAGGGCGGGGCGGGGGGTGTTGAGAGGGCAAGAGAGGGGTAGCAGGCGTTTGGCCAGCTGCCGTGGGTGTGCCTGTCAATGCAGTTTTCAAGTGACCTTTGCCGGAGCGGGGCTGTGTTTCAATGGGCGCCAGCGCGGGCAGGCTCCGGGCACAGTGGGGAAAGCTGGAGGGGGGAGGGGAAGACGGGGTGGCAGGGCGCAGTGAGGACCCACTGCCCGCCCGCCTGTGAGGTGCAGTCTCTGGCCCAGCATGCCCGCTCCTCCTCACACTGGGCCCTCGGCCTCGCCTGCCCTCCTCCCAGGGAGCGGGAGCGCAGTGAGCGGGAGCAGCGGCTGCAGGCTCAGTGGGAGCGGGAGGAGCGGGAGCGGCTGGAGATCGCCCGGGAGCGCCTGGCTTTCCACCGCCACCGGCTGGAGCGCGAGCGCATGGAGCGGGAGCGGCTGGAGCGCGAGCGCATGCACGTGGAGCAGGAGCGCAGGCGGGAGCAGGAGCGCATCCACCGCGAGCGCGAGGAGCTGCGGCGGCAGCAGGAGCTAGAGAGAGATACACAAAACAAAAAAGAAATCTGAAAAATGGTGTAGGGAAGGGGTGCCTCCACTCCCGATCCGGGTAACACTCTCGGGCTTTCTTGGTGGTTGGCTGTGAAAGTAGTTCTGGCAAGTTGGGGTCTCATTGGCACCTATGCACTGTCTGCAGGCATCATCTCCGTCATGGCAGCTTTGTCCGTGGCCCCCTCCAAGGCCCGAGAATATTCCAAGGAGGGCTGGGAGTACGTGAAAGAACACAGCAAGTAACGGATGCCACCTGCCCCAGCGTTACTGGGGAGTAAGGATGCCAGACTTGACCACAGTGGGGACCCCGCTCTGAGGGCAGCCTCCAGCATTGCTGGTCCAATAAAGGACTTGGGAACGGCCCCTGACCTGTGTTCTGGTGGGAGGATGTAGAGTGGACTTGAGGAACTTGGATCGCCCTGCGCTTTTGGGGGTCCTGGCAGCCTTTGCTTGTTGGAAGTCCTGGCCTCTGGGGATCCCTGTGTTCCAGATGTAATGCTTAAGAGCCCTGAAAGTTGTTTTTGTTTTGTTTTGTTTTGAATTTTAAAAAACTGTGTCTTAGGGTTTCTATCACTGTGATAAAGTACCATGACCGAAAGCAGCTGGGGCAGGGAAGTCAGGGCAGGAACCTGGGGACAGGACCAAAGCAGAGGCCATGGACAGTCATTTTGTGTGGGCTTGCTCCCCATGGTGTGTTGAACCTGCTTTCTAATAGCACCCAGGACCACCAGCCCAGGGTGGTGCTGTGTGTTGGACCCTTACACATCAGCCCCACAGGCCAATCGATGGAGGCATTTTCTCTGTTTAGCATCCTCTTCCCAGATGACTATTAAGTTGGCAGAAAGACTAGCAGTGTGTGCTTTCCCTGGATGTGTGCACTACAGGGCCCACAGTATCCAAAAGGCGTCAATTTCCTGGAGCTGGACTTCAGGTGGTCCTGAGTGGTGGTGGAGGAGGGGGAGCCTAGACTTGGGGAGACCCTGAATAGGCATTATTTACAGCAAACCAGTTCTTGACAGCCCTATTGCCCAGACTGGTCATAGCCACTCAGGCCTCCAAACCTTGTCCCCCGAAGGTCACTTTTCCCAGGGACCCTGTCCCATGCTGCACCAGCTGAGGACTGAAAGTCCTCCCCCATTACTATCTCAGAAGGCTGTGGTTGGCAGCCAGGCAGGCCCAGCTTCCACCACATGGACTCTGCAGCTTGTGTGCCCAAGCCCAACAGGACCCAGCACTCTCACAGAACACCTGGCAAACGCAGTGGACACATGGGAGGCGGGTGGCTGGCTGAGCACAACTGTCTTATCCTGGATTCACTCCTGGGCTGCAGAGGGTACCTGTCGTTGGGCTTATCGTGTCATGCTGCTGAAGTCCAGAAGCTGGCAATTTGTGTCTCATACCCTAAGGCTAGGGGCTGCCTCTGCCTAGAACCCAGGCTGGGTGTCTGTGACCTCCATCCTCTGCTGCCCGCTCCAGCAGCCAGCTTCGTTCTTGCATAGGTCTCTCCGCAGGAAGGGCAGCCCTGCACGTCCCTCATGCTAACCAACATGGTGGGCACAAGCCTGAGCTCACAACACAGGACCATGTAGGCCGACTGTCTTCCCATCTGCAGGACTGAGGCAGCCAGCCAAGGCCACAGGTGCTGAGCCATACAGAATGGGACATGCTAGCCATGGACACCACCTCTGGCTGCTAGTGGAGCAGCACTCAGTCTCTCTCCTGAGGAAAATGAGAGGCCAAGCTTGACGGTCTGAAGTAAAGAGCACATGAACAGAAACACCTTTATTACAAAAAACAGCAACAAAAACCAAAATGAAAACAAATTCACATTGTAACAAGCTACAATATGGCAGCAGATTAAAAAAAAAAAATCCTTTGTACAATGGTGGGAGAAGTCCTGACAGGACACGGAGGTCACTGCTGGGTGGCGCAGGTGCTCAGTAGCGGCGGGTGAAGCGGGCGTCACTGGGTCTGCTGCCCCGGCTCTGTCCTCCAAAGCCTCCCTGCATCCCTCCACGTGGAATCACATGGCCCCGCGAGGCTCCACCCGGAGCGAAACTGCCACGCCTAAGAAGAAGCCCGGGACTACTGTCCTGAGGTCCTACCTTGTTAGCGGTCCCCAAGCCCAGTTCCCCACAGTGCAACCCAGCTCCCACTCGGCAGTGTAGCGCTTACCCCGACATGCCACCACGGTTCATCATGTGGCCAGGACCCGAGTGTCCAGACATGCTCCTCTCACCACCTGCAGGACGAGGCACAAGTCCAAGTGGGCAGCTTGGCAGGTGTAGAGCCAACAGCCCTGCTTGGTCTCAGCCAGCAACCCCCACCCACCCCCCCCCCAACCCCACCCCCGCCGCAATCCCATCCCTCCACCCCCACCCCCGCCGCACCCAGTGCTCACCTTGCCACCTCTTGTGCTCACGCTCCATCATGCCGCCGTCGGCAGCGCCCTGCCATGCCCGGTCATCCTCAAGTCTCCGGCTGTGCTCCCCCCAGTCACGCCTGCCCCTTGGAAAGAGACACCACTGACCTGCACTGCCACATCAGTGCAGCCGACAGAGTGGCTGGGGGCTCAGGCTCCACCAGGCCAGGCCTTGGGAGGGTAGGACACAAACCTGGGAGGAGGGGGCAGCCCTCGGCCTTCACTCATTCTCTTGTTGGAGCCATAGCCCCAGCCGTCTCTGGAGTCCCGGCCGTGGCGCTCAGGTCCTCCATGGCGCTCAGGGTAATGCTGGACCAAAGAAAAGGGCAAGGTTAGCATCCCTGATTCCCCAGCCACAAGGACACGGAGCTCAGGGACCAGAGTGTGTGGCCACTGTCACAGCACCCCTTCACAAAGGGCTAGGTTTACTAGGCTCCTTACAAGAGCCCCAGCCTATGCACGGCAGCTGTGCTTCACAAGCGTGAGTCACCAACAACCCAATGACGGCACACCGACACCCACACAAACTCTTGCGCAAGGCCTTACTCTGTGGCCCAGGCCATACCTCAGTCTCAGTAACTCCCTCCTTAACTCCCCAAACGGGGTGGAGAGTGTGAGCCATTATACCCAGCTCAAATACTGCCTTATTAAAACTGTGTGAAGGCCAAGGTGAGAAGACCAAAGACGACACACCAAGTGAAGCCAAGCGCAGTAGTGCTTCCCAACGCCCCAGTCTCCTGCCCTCCTCTGCAGAGTGACAACTACAAGTACACATAAACGCTCACACATGCCACTTCCAGTCACCGGGCTGAGGAATGAGTACCCAGGGGCTGCAGACACCCCGGTGCCAAGAAACCAAGGGGGTAGGATGGTAAGCGAGACAGTAATGGGGTGGCAGTGTGCAGCTGAAGCCTGACATGGTCGGGGAGCAGCAATGGTGCAGGGGTCAGTCAGCCCTCCCCAGGGAGCGGAGGCTTGGGGTGGGGTTCCACGGCTGCAGCAGGGCCCCATGCTCACCTGTCCTTCTCTGTCTCCCATCATCGACCTTGAACCTTCTCTCCTAGAACAAGTGACTTCAGTGAGACCGGATGGGAAGCGGTTAGTGTGCACGGGGCCCTCCCTCACACCCGGCCATGAGCCCACGGCGGGGGCTCACCTGTCCACGGAGTGGTTGGGGTAGCGGCCCCGGTCTCTGTGGTCAAAGTCATGGAAGCGGTCCTGGCGTCCGAAATCCGAGTGGTAGCGGTCATCCAGTGCAGCCCGCTTGGCTTCTGGCCAGTAGCCATCATCGCGCCTGAGACAGGCAAGGACGTGAGACAACAGGAGCCTGCACAAAGCCTGCAGGGCTCCAAATCCCAGCCACGCCCCGGCAAGAGCTCTCCTTGTGGAAGACGCAGTGAATCCTTGAGTGAACACCCCCACTTCTGCCTTGGTGCCTCCGCGGGTGCCGAGGGTCCTGGTCTTTCACAGGGCGCCCGCCTGCTTTCCTCTACCCAAGCCTCCCGCCCGGCGTCGCGGCAGGCCCCGGCTGCTCACCGGCCGTCCACGTCGTAGGGCCTGCGCACTGCAGGCCGCCGCTCCTGCTCGTAAAGGCGC
>NC_050463.1:5661493-5693201 GCF_903995425.1 Onychomys torridus
CGACCAGGGCAAGATCCTCTGCTTCCACGGCCCACCAGGTGTGGGCAAAACCAGCATTGCACGCTCCATCGCCCGTGCCCTCGGCCGTGAATACTTCCGGTTCAGTGTTGGCGGCATGACAGATGTGGCTGAAATCAAGGGTCATAGGTAGGTAGGCCAGGCCTGGCACCCACCTGACTGGCCAAGCAGTGTGACCCAGGCTGCACCTGCTTCTGCTCACTTTGGGAAGATGGAGGATTGCACTGGGCAGGGCCTAGTCTTCCAGGCTAGGGTAAACACAGAGGTGCACAGAAGCAGGAGGGAGCTAGCTGTTGAATGGCTGGACTTTGTTTTTTTTTTTTTTTTAAAGATTTATTTTTTTATTATGTATATAGCATGTATACGGCAGGCCAGAAGAGGGCGCCAGATCTCATTACAGATGGTTGTGAGCCACCATGTGGTTGCTGGGAATTGCACTCAGGACCTCTGGAAGAGCAATTGGTGCTCTTAACCTCTGAGCCATCTCTACAGCCCCAAAGTGGGTTCTTTTTTTTTTTTTTTTTGTTTATTCAAGACAGGGTTTCTCTGTGTAGCTTTGTGCCTTTCCTGGAACTCACTTGGTAGCCCAGGCTGGCCTCGAACTCACATAGATCCACCTGGCTCTGCCTCCTGAGTGCTGGGATTAAAGGCGTGCACCACCACTGCCCGGCGGACTTTGTTTTTTGAGATGGTCTTGTAACTTTAGCCGTCCTGGAACTCCCTATGTAGTCCAGGTTGCCCTTGAATTCAGAGATCTTTCTGCCTGAGTCTGGGCAGGAGGCCTTTCCTAGGCCTATGGCTGCACTAGGTCCCTGGCATAGGGCAGATCCCAGTGTGGTTGGGAGAAGCTGAGAGGAAGCAGGCTTGGCAGGCAGGCCATGCTGGGGTACAGTGCAGGAGCTAGCCTGGGTAGAACTTGGTGAGAAGACTAATGGTGCCTCATTTGCCATCCCAGCACTCAGGGTTAGGCTCAGGAGCTGTCCTCGGATAGTGTGCTCTAGAACTCTAAGCCAGCTTGGGCTTCCTGAGACCCTACCTTGGAAAACAAAAGGATCTTGTCACTATAGCCAAGCCCTCCCTTCTGCCTAAGCCCACGGTGGCTCGGGCCCACTCCCAGCCCTAGGGCCTTCTTGCCGCCCCTCATACACCCCTGCCCTGGCCTTGTTTGCTTGCCGCCTGTCCTGTCTTCTTTCATGCCCTGCAGTGGCACTTTAGCCATCCCTGCCCTGTCTGCCTTGCTGAGCCTTGGGCCCCGGTGTGGGTCCCCTGCCCTGCTCATGATTCCTAAGGGAAGTGGGTGGAGCATGGCTGTGGCCAAGTACTGGCTGGAGGGAGAGCATTGGGGCGACCTGTGTGAGGCCCAGAGCTGCCTCCAAGTGGGCCATGTGGCGGTGTTTGCTGTGGGCCTCTGCTCTGCATGCTGGCCCACACGAGGGTTGCCTCCCCACAGGCGTACCTATGTGGGTGCCATGCCTGGGAAGATCATCCAGTGTCTGAAGAAGACCAAGACAGAGAACCCGCTGGTGCTGATTGATGAGGTGGGAAGCTCTGGGGACTGGAGGTGCAGGTCTCCCTAAACCCAGCATGCAGTGTGGGAGCTAGGCATGGTCCCATGGTGTCTGCCTTCCCGATCCAGGTGGACAAGATCGGCCGAGGCTACCAAGGGGACCCGTCGTCGGCACTGCTGGAGCTGCTGGACCCCGAGCAGAACGCCAACTTCCTGGACCACTACTTGGATGTGCCAGTGGACCTTTCCAAGGTGAGTGCTGGCAAATGCGCCCCAGTGAAGGGCGGTGTGAAATGGGTGCACCTCCAGCACTCTGTGCCCCCTTGTCACCCAGGTACTGTTCATCTGCACGGCCAATGTCACTGACACCATCCCGGAGCCGCTGAGGGACCGCATGGAGATGATCAATGTATCAGGCTATGTAGCACAGGAGAAGCTGGCCATCGCAGAGGTGGGCACAGATCAGATCTGGTTCTCACAAACAGTAGTCCTGAGTGCCTAGTGGGTGCTGGCAGAGGCCTAGGGTCCTCAGGACAGGTCTGCAATCCCCAGTCCAGAGCCATGGCACAGGAGCGGCCTGCATCTCCCTGCTTCTGAGGAAGGGCTGAGGAGGTGTCTGAAGGGCGGGGGGCGGGGGCGTGGCTGACAGCTGCTCCCCACAGAGGTACCTGGTGCCACAGGCCCGCACCCTATGTGGTCTGGATGAGAGCAAGGCCCAGCTGTCCGCAGCAGTACTCACTCTGCTCATCAAACAGTACTGCAGGGAGAGCGGCGTGCGCAACCTGCAGAAGCAGGTGGAGAAGGTGAGTCCCTCCTGCGGCGTGCCCAACAAGGCCCCGCCCAGCACAAGCCCCGCCCACACACCCCCCTCTGCAGGTGCTACGCAAAGCTGCCTACAAGATAGTGAGTGGGGAGGCAGAGACAGTGCAGGTGACTCCAGAGAACCTGCAGGACTTTGTGGGGAAGCCCGTGTTCACCGTGGAGCGGATGTACGACGTCACGCCTGCTGGTGTGGTCATGGGCCTGGCCTGGACCGCCATGGGTGAGCACCCACCCTGCACCATTTTTGTTGTCAGCGCCGGGAACCAAGTGCAGGATCGGGAAGCGTGCGCAGAGCTCCCAATCAGCTGCCTCTCCCTCCCCCAGGAGGCTCCACATTGTTCGTGGAGACATCTTTGAGGCGGCCCCTGGTCAGGGGCAGCAGGGAAGACAAGGATGGCAGCCTAGAGGTAACAGGCCAGCTGGGGGACGTGATGAAGGAGAGCGCCCGTATAGCCTACACCTTTGCCCGTGCCTTCCTGATGGAGCAGGACCCAGACAATGACTTCCTGGTCACCTCGCACATCCACCTGCACGTGCCTGAGGTAGAACCCTGTCTGTCTGGAACCCAGCTGTGCCACCCACCAGCTCCACTCACTGCTTCTCTCTGCAGGGCGCCACCCCCAAGGACGGCCCCAGCGCGGGCTGCACCATTGTGACTGCCCTACTGTCCCTGGCTCTGGGACAGCCCGTGCTGCAGAACCTGGCCATGACAGGGGAAGTCTCCCTCACCGGCAAAGTGCTGCCGGTGGGCGGCATCAAAGAGAAAACCATCGCGGTGAGTGCCTGCTGCCCGTGTCCTGGACCTTGGTCACCGCAGGGCGGTGAGCCAGGGCCGAGCTCAACAGCCTGTCCTTGCAGGCCAAGCGTGCGGGCGTGACTTGCATCGTCTTGCCGGCCGAGAACAGGAAGGACTTCTCGGACCTGGCGCCCTTCATCACGGAGGGCCTGGAGGTGCACTTCGTGGAGCACTACCGGGACATCTTCCGCATCGCCTTCCCTCTGCGCGAGCAGCGCGAGGCCCTGGCCGTGAAGCGGTGACATGGGGGACTGACTGAATAATCATGGGGTGGCGGCGCAGCCACGAGCACAGCTGTAGAATCATGAGTAAAGAATTCTTTCCAGAGCCGAGCCCGAGTCACTGCGGCGGCGAACACACGCACGCACACACACATCTGCGGGGAGCAAGGTTTATTGGGGGCGGGGTCAGTCCTTCTTGGCCGCAGCCTTCCGCATGGCGGCCAGCACGTTGCTCAGCTCCTCCCGCTTCCTCTTGGCGCGGATGTGCGTGCCCACCTGCGGGGAGAGGCGCGGTGAGCCCGGGCCGCGGACGCCGCCCGCCCGCCCGGCCTGCCTGCCCGGCCCGGCCCGCCGCCTGCCCGCCCGCCCGGCCCGCCCCGCCGCCTACCCTCTTCTTGATGAACTTGAGCGCGCGCTTGTCCTTGGACACCTTGAGCAGCTCCATGGCGCGGCGCTCGCAAGCCACGGAGCTGGCTCACAGCTATGAACTCCTGCAAAGGCCAAGGAGGGTCAGTGCATGGAGCACAGGCAGGTCCCTCTCCACAGCCAGGCCCACAGGGCCATCACCCAGTGGCTGCCAGGGAGGGATCCCTGGCTGGTCCCAAAGGGCTAGACTGGCTGGAGCTGTGGCTGCAGGGCCCTGGGCTATAGTCTCACAGGCTGTAGTCAGAGGTGTCAGCCACAAGGTGTCCCTTCTCCATAGCCTGGCCTACAGCACACCTTATCACAACAGCCGCCACCCACTAGGGACACCAGCCCCAGTGGGCAGCTGGCTGGTTCTCCAATGGAAGGCCATAAGGAAGGACAGAATGCGGCAGTCTTGGCAGTGGTAGTGCACATGCTGGGGGCCTTACCAGGACCCGCTTCTTCACATCCTCCATGCCATAGTGGTCTTCCTCCAGCACAGCCTGGGCCCTGGCCAGGTCAAGGTTTTCATCACTCTGCCGGCCCCACGGGATGGAGGTCAGCCAGTCCAGGTAGTTGCGGGTGACACTGCAGGGACCACAGGAAGGATCGTCACCACCCATGAGATCCTGCTCATGCCTGAGCATGGCACAGGACAACTGAGTGACACCAGGGATGAGTACGGCTCAGAGGAGAAGCCGAGGTCGGGCCTGCTGCAGGCACCTGAGGACAGACAGCAGCCGCCCTGAGCTGTCACTGAGGGAGGCCAGGTGGCACGGCCTGGCCTGCTCAGTGACACAGGGAGGGCTGCACTTCAGGGACACGGCACCCTCAAGCCAGGGGTTCAGCTCGTCGACACAGGAGCCTGTGTGGCTTGTCCTGATAGATGAGACTAAGAAATGTGAGAGGGTTCAGCTGAATCATCTGGGGACCAGGAGGAAGGCAATGCCCAGAACCTGGAAGAAGGAGTCTGCACATGGACGACCGCAGCAGCAGCGGCAGCAGCAGCGGGCCCACAGAGGCCTTCTGGATTCCCAGCAGCCTGCACAGGAACACAACTTCCCTGGGGTCTTGGGGGACAGCATGCAGGGGTGGACTCACTTGAACTCAGAGGAGTGGTTGTCCAGCAGGGCCAGCTTGCTCAGCTCCTCGTCCACCACATCCATCACGTGCTTGGGGACCACGAGCTCCCGGAGGCGTTCCCGGAACTTCTCCTCGATGGCATCTTTGTCATCCTTCTCCAGCCCCAGCTCCTTCTTGATGATCTTCAGCTGCTCCTGCAGCAGGTACTTCCTGTGCGTCTGCTTGATCTTCTCCTCCACCTGTGGCAGGGAGAGCTCAGGCGTGCGCGCGGGGTGGGGTGGGGTGTGTCGGGTCGGGAGGGGGAGCCCCTCCCCAGTGCCCTGGGACGGTCACCCTGACATGGGATTACTGTCTGTGTGGACAAACACACAGACCCAACCACACCAGTTAAACCTGTGTTGTGTTTGTTTTTGATTTTTAGGCAGGTCATGCAGCCCAAGCTGGCCTCAAAACTCCCTATACAGCTAAGGATGACCCTGAACTCCTGACCTTCCTGCCTTATCTTGTCTGGCTTATGCTGTGTTCTCTGAGCTGCAGCCCAACCCCCAGGAGGGGAGACTTTGCGTATAGCAAAATGAAAGAAAGCACATGCCTAATATCCTAGCACCCTGGAGGCTGAGCCATGGGGACTGCACAAGTGTAAGGTGCTGGGTCAGCCTGTTCACAGAGAACCCCTGAGTCAAAGAGTCAGAGCCAGGGTGCACCCCTTCGCCTTCCTTCCCATCACCTCTCGGCCCAGGCGTTGCTGAAGCTTGCTCAACTCAAACTCCTTCTTCAAGAGTGACAGGGCCTTGTAGAGCCGCTTAAGGATCTGCAAACAACGGGGGACAGTGGGGTTGTCTGGGAGCACGGACCACCAGCCACAGCGCTGCTGGCACAGGATAAGCCCCCAGATGAAGCCCAGCCCTGGGGATGAGCTTGCTCAGAACAGTGACAGGGCATGGGCACACACTCACGTTGGTCTCTTCCAGCACGTCCTGTAGCTCATGGGACTCAGCCCCTGTGAGCGCAGCACCCATATCACTCAGGTAGATGGGGTTGTCCACCACACGCTGGCCTGCCTGCATCATCTGCAACACCGACTCTCTATGGGGACAGAGCAGCCATTCCTTATACCCCTCTCCCCACTAGCACGTACACAGCCTAGCCAGCTTGCCAGTGTGTGACGGGCAGGGAGCTGGCACCACATGCAGTCCCTGCCCAGTAGCCCAGCCCTCAGACACTGACCTGTACAGAGGGTTCAGGGCAATGATATCCCGAATGGTCTTCACAATCTCTGCAGTCAGGGCCTGGCAAGCAGGGACCATGGCAGTCACCAGACAGCAGAAGTGGAACCCCCAGGACCACCCACCAGGACCACAGAGCAGAGCCCAAGTCATCAACGGCGAAGACCAGGACAACGTGAGTGGAAACTGAGGCCAGGGCCAGCGAGATGGCTAAGAACACAAGGCGCTTGCTGCCAAGCACGATGGCCCAACTACACCACAGCACATACCCACTCCACCCCGGTAGGAGCAAGTATAAAAACAAAGCCAAAGGTCCCACCCACAGCCACAGGGTGCCTGAGCAAGCACTCCTCCATATGTTTGGGGCTCCTGCCTCCAGTCCCCATGCTTTCCGGGGCTTGCTTTCTGTTGTTGAGGCAGGGTCTTACTCTGTGGCCTAGGCTGGCCTCCAACACCAGCCATCCTCCTACCTCAGCCTCACAGTCCTGGGAGCACAGGCATACACTACCATAGCTAGGCAGGACAACTCCCCCAGCTGAACTGTCTTTGCAGAGGAGACAGAGCAAGGGAGCACCTGCCCCACACTGTCTCCTGAGCCTTCTCTCAAAGTCATGAGGTCAGCCTGGGTCCACTGCAAAGCACGACAGGAAGGCTGGCACAGTGCCACCAGCGTGGGGCCATTGCTCTACACTGAGACTTGCTCCATGACACAGAATGATTCCCACCTCCCAAATGATCCCCCCAGCTGCCTGCAGTCTCATGAAGTCTACCATCCCACCATCAGCCCAGAGGCCTCCTCTCTACACAGCCCCAGCCCACAGCAGACATCACCAAGAGATTCCAGCATCCTTGCCCAGAGTTCAGCCCACAGGCATCTTCCCACAGCTCCAATCAACCACAACCAACGGGTCAGCCCCTAGAAGAGGCCTGCAGGAGTCCCTGTCCTGCAGCAGCGACAGCACTGGGCACACTCCAGGACATGCTCCAGGCTTTGGGTTAGCTTGGCCAATGGCTAACTGTCCTACCCATGGGGCCCTTGAGGAGGGCAGGACAGTGTCAGTTTGGGGTCAGAGTGGCCAGAGCTTACTTCTTCCCTGCTTCGCGCCCTAGCCTCGTGAACTGTGCGGGAGGCAACAGATGGGTGCTCTATAGCACACTGGAAGCCAGGAGCTGGGGTGGCATGGGTTTGAACCCTGCTTGCCCTGCCCACCTATCCCACTGTCTTTGACCGCTGCTCCAGGCCCACAGCACAGCACCCAGCTTACCTTCACTTCCTCTGTGACCTGGAAGTCTTCATGGGCCACATTCTCAACCTCCACCATGAGCACCTCTTTGGAGGTGTCGCTTGAGACCTCAGGCACCACCTCCATCTGGGGCTTGGCACCCAGCTCATCCTCTGCCTCCTTCTTGCCTCGCTTCAACTTCCTCCTGGACTTTTGCTTGTTCTCGAGTTCTGGCTCTGGCCCCTCGGGATCCACCTCCAGCTGCCGGCTGATGTGAATCCTGCAAGCAGGCAGACAGATGGGCACAGGTGGAGCCAGAAGTAAAGCTGTGTGTTCACAGGCCCTGTGGCCTCAGGGTCTTCAAAAAATGGGGGGGGGGGGGGGATCCAACAAAACAAAGCAAACTGGAAAGCATCACCAACACTGGGGCTCAGTACCAACACCCACACCAGAGACTTCCTGCAGCTGCAGCGAGGGACAGAATGCTGCTGGCCTGGGGCAGACCAAATACAACCTGGATGCAGTTTTCTCTTGACTGGTGGTGTCAACTGCCCGCAACCACTTGAGTCAGGGCAGAGCTCTTGCCCTCAACTTTGTAAGAGCCACAATCACTTCTGTATATGCTGATGGGCACATCTCATCTCACGCTGGCTGTGGTCCCTCCCATACCTTCTGTGGCCTGTGACAATCATGCGCAGTTTGTCTCCAAGGTCCTGCATCTCATGGATCTGAGCAAACGTTCCTGTGTGGTAGATTTCATCTAGGCTCTCCACCACATCCGACTCATTGCTGAGGGAGACAGAACACAAGGTGCACTGGCTGGGCCGAGGCAGAGTGTGCGGTGGTGCAGCTTGGGCAGAAGGTACGAGGAAGACAGGACCTTCAGGATGGCTGCTGGGTTAGCAGTAGCTCTTCTTGGATGGCAGCACCTCACAATCCAGCCTCCAAAACACAACCTGTACAGGACCCCCCTCTGCTGTTCCAGGCCCACTCAGGCTGAGACTCTCACATGGGACACGGCAGAACCAGATTTGTGGGTGAGTGTACCCGGGTTACAACCCTAACCAGGGGCTAATAGTTTACTTTTCGTGCTGGGAAAGGGCCTCTCACATGCTAGGTAAATGCTCCCTACTAAGCCATGGCCCAGCCCCTCTCTATGGGACTCTAAAGCCAAGCCTTTGGCCTAGACTAAAATGCAGTGTGCTTGGCTCTTGGTCTTGCCCTTGGCTACTTTTAGCTCAATTTGAAAAGTTCAAACTACAGTCTTGTGGAGGGAAGATGACTTACTTGTCGTCTCTCTTCAGGAAGACACCAACATAGGGCTGTGCCAGGCGGACTTTCCTCCTCAGGAGCTCAACCAACTTCTTATTTTTCACCTGCAGGAGAATGACTGAGTGAGGTACCTACTAAGGAGGCTACAATCAGTGCTGCTGGCAAAGATGTTTGCTGTGAAGCCACAGCTTCATCAGTGTCCCAGACCACGGGTTATGCTGAGGTAGGAGCCTGGAAGGTTAAGGCAGCTTCCTTCCGGCCTTGAGCAGCACTTCCCAGTCATCTTGGTCAGCTACTCAGGGATGGACTCTCCCACCCCCTTGGCTGCTATCAGTTAAAACTGAGGATGGGCAGGCATGGTGCACTTGCCTTTAATCCCAGCACTTGGGAGACAGGCAGGTAGGCCCCTCTGTGAGACCCAGGCTGGCCTGGTCTACACAGTGAGTTCTGGGATAGCAAGGGATACACACAGAAACCCTGTTTCAAAACACAACACAAAACAAACAAAAAACCCACCAGAAAGTTGGGCTGGAGAGTTGACTCGGCAGTTAAGAGCACTTGTTCTTATAGAGGACCTGGGTTCAATTTGCAGAACCCACATAAAGGCTCACAATTATCCCTAAATCAAGTTCCAAGGGATTCAACACTTCTGAACTCTAAGGGCACTAAGCACTCATGTGCACATACATGCAAAATACACACAAGTGTAAATACTAAGTCAGAAGCTCATTTTTTAGTAAAAGGGGAGACCTGGCCCCCGTTTTGGGTAACTGTTGCCTTGCTTGATGACCTTGACCTTGATAACCTCCTTATGCTAATTCCCTGCGAGATTCCACCATCCTGAATGCTTAAGGCAAGTTCCTTGCCTGTGTATCCGGCATATTGGGCGTTAACAGCTTGGATGCAAGATTGTATAATATCGGTAGAGAACTTCTGCCCTCCGGGGTTCTCCCATTGTGCTGTAAGCCTGTATTTAAGACCTCCTCCCTCCTTCAATAAAGGGCATTCGGGATAAAAAGAAAAGTGTGACGTCACCTGTGCAGTTCCCCGGTCACTCTTTAGTTTAGGACGCACTACAGTTGTTGACACTAACCTGGGACTCAGGGTGATCCTCTTGCCTTAGCTTTCTAAGTGCAGGGTTTACAGGGGCAAGTTTCTGATATAGCAAGGCTGGGGAGGGGGTCCCCACACCCTTCATTTGTGTTTGACTGAAGCAGGGTCTCATGCTGGAGTCCAGGGTGGCGTGGCAATCCTACCCCATCCTCCCACGTGCTGGGATTAGACTGTAGTCAGCACCACTCCCAGCTCAGGTGGTTCTGTTGTTGAGATGGAGCCTGTGGTGTTTGAATGGGAATGGCCCCATAGGCTCATATATTTGAATGTTTGGTCTCAGTCACGGGAACTGTTTGGGAAGGGTTGGGAGGTGTGGCCTTGGTGGAGGGTGCCCATGCCAGGCTGCCTCTCTCCGATGCAAGCTCTCAGTTACCGTTTCAGTGTCACACCTGCCTGCCAACACATTCCTCACCATGAGGCTCACAACTAATATACTAAACTGTGAGCAAGCCCCAATTAAATACTCTACTTTAAAAGTTGCCTTGGTCATGGTGTCTCCTCCCAGCAAGTGAACAGTAACTAAAACAGTGTCTCATGTAGCCTAAGCTGGCGTCCAACTTACCATGTAGCCAAGGATAACCTTGAACCCCTGTCCTCCTCCCACCTGAGCACTGAGGTGACAGGTGTCTGACACTACATTGTTGGTGTGACGTTGGGCCCTTACATCGTGCATGCTAAGCAAACCCTGCGCCCAGAGCCCAGGCAGCTGCAGAGCCGCCCCTGCACTCAGCAGCCGAGGAGAGCCCTGACTGGCAGCTGCAGACACCAGAGCTCCCAGGGGCCAGTTATACTTCTCTGCTGGAAGGTGACAGCTGGGTCAGCGTCTGCGTCCCCGACTCTGGTCACTTATGAGGTGATGCCAACTGAAAGTCACACGTCAATGTTTCAAAGGCCACACCATCTTCAAGGGGCAGATAGCAGAAATGTCTCTTTGCCTTGCCCCCAGAAGCCCAGAGTAAAGGGGATCCAGAACAGGCCTCCAGAGAAGTCCTGTAGTATCAGAGCCTTGCAGGCATGGTGAGTCCCACAAGTGTCATAGGGATCAGGAACTCCCTCCAATCAGCAAACAGCAGAGGCTCATTAGTCACTCAGGGCACTGTGAGGGCACCTGTCACCCTAGAGCTAGGGAGGTGGAGAGGCTGGAGGAATAGGAGCTCAAGGCCAACTTCAACTACATGGCAAGTTTGCAATCAGCCTGGGCTACATGAGATCCTGCCTCAACCAAAACAAAAAAGCCTTCACACATAGGCCTGTGTGACTTCCACAGCACTCC
This sequence comes from Onychomys torridus, assembly GCF_903995425.1. Classification (NCBI taxonomy): domain Eukaryota; kingdom Metazoa; phylum Chordata; class Mammalia; order Rodentia; family Cricetidae; genus Onychomys; species Onychomys torridus. The sequence continues at coordinate 5,672,453 of NC_050463.1, forward strand.
CTGACTCCAAGACAGGAGCTTCTACTATGTCCACTTCCCAGATGGAAAAACCAAGGCCCTTGGGAGCAACTTGCAGATAGGTAACAGTGCTGTGTCACCCTAACGGGTTGGCTAGAAGGTGTATGTCCTCGTATCAAATAGGCAATATGAAGGGCCTTGGAAATATGGGAGAGGAAGTAGATGGAGCAGCCTCTGATCCTCCCCATATCTATGCTGCCATGCCTCCTTTCAAGACTTGGCAGAGCCAGGAGAATGCAGAGGAGGCTGTGTGGTGGACATGGCAATGACTCACTATGTGACCTTCGTACTAAGTTAACTGATAACCACTGGCCTCCCTGGACTCCGATTTCCAAGTTTAAAAGGAGAAAAATAAAATATAAAACGTAGATGGGTAGGCAGCTGATTAGGAAATTCCCTACTTTTAAATGTCTCTGCTTTCTGGTGATTGCATCATCCTGTTCTCTTTCCCTGCCTCCTCATGGCTCATTCATCTGGAAGGCTCAGATGGGATCAGCTTCCTGCACTGGAATTTTCCTCCCTTAGGTAAAAGGCTGTTGCAGCTGTCTTCTTAGGGTAGATGTGAGGTCGATGTCGGGGCACTGTTGAGGTCCTGTCCTCGCCCTCTTTTGTTGTACCACTCACAGCCGACACTCTGACCTCCTGCTCCTACATAGGCCACTGGGCCTGATACAAAGTAATTAAGGGAGTGAAAACTTCAACAGTTGCTATCCTGGCCTAGGAGACCCAGTCTCAAGACAAGAGATACATAAGACTCTCTCAATAAATAAACACATGACTGGACAAGGAAGGCTCAGATGGTGTTACAAAACTTTCACCAAGACGGAAGGAAAATAACGGTACTCTGCTGCTAGTCGTCCTGAGATTTCTATCACCAGGTGGTCCTGGGCTCACAGACTTCAAACTTGTCACTGTCACAGGTCCTGAAGGACCCGAAAAAGGGAGAACGTGTCCAAACAAGCCACCAAGGACTCTGGCATCCTCCTGCCTCAAACTCCCGAGTGGTGAGATGACAGATCGCAGCAACGCGATTCAAAAAGTTTCTTAGACACGAGGGCGCTAGGAGACCTCTCGGTCCCACCAGCCGAGCTGGGGGCCGTAAGGCCGGGTGGGACGCTCTCGTTACCTCCACGATCTTGATAAAGCGCGGGAACACCGGGTTGCGGGTGATGGCGATGAGCGGCAAGTGCGGAAACACATCCGGGACGGTCATGGGCGCGAGGGCCGTGACGACCGGGCTGTCCCCGCCGCTCGCCGCTGCCCCGTCCTCCGCGCCGCCCTCGGGTGTCTCGTGGCCACCGCCGCCGCGGCTGCCTGTGTCCCACAGCCCCCGCCACTGACCCACGCCCGCGGGGACGCGGCCGCCAAGCGCCCAGGGAGCCGAGGTGTCGCAGGCCCGCCGGCCTCGGCGCAGCCACGACCCGGACACGCTCGGGATGCGGCCCCCAGTGACGGCCAGCAGCGGCCGCCGCAGCGCCCAACACCGCGCAGCGGCCCACAGCCGCACGTAACCTGTGCTCGCCGCCATGGAACAGCCATACTGGCGGCGCACCGCGCTTGCGTCATCTCTGCTCGCCCTCCGGCCGCGCACGTGACGAAGCGCGCGTGCTACTGGATGGGGGCGGGGCTTGGAGAAGGTGGGCGGGTGGGCGTGGCCAGAGGGGGACCTGGCGCGAGGTTAAGTGCTCCAGGTTGCTGCAAGGCAGGAAGTGGAGGTGGAGTCGTGGTCCACGGCGCGGGGCGGGGCTTGGAGCTGGCCGAGGTGGGGGCGTGGCCCAAGGAAGGAGAGCGGGTTTGGAGGAGGTGGGCAAAAAGTCGAGACGGGACGTGAGGAAGAATGACTTGAAGGGGCGGACGTGGTGTGTGGTCCCGATGGGGAACGCCCCACGGGGCGGGGCTTGGAGAACTGGAAGCAGGGGCGCGATCGAAGGGCGGGGCTTTGGAGGTGAGGATGGGGGCGTGGCTAGATAAGCGGCTCGAGGGCGTGGCTTGAGGAGGTGGAGTGGGATGAGGCTGGAGGTGGGCTCAAGGGGCGGGACTCGGTCCAGGGGGGGGGGCGGGCCCAGATGCAGGTAGAGTGGGTGGGGCTGGTTGTGGGCGTGGTCAGAGCGCAAAGCCTCAGGAGCGGGCCCTGGAGGAGGCGTGGTCCCTTCCTGTTCAAGCTGTACCTTAGAACTGGGGCCTGTCTCCTGTTGTCATCACCTGGGTGACTTCTGTACAGAGGTATACGAAGGGAAGTACAGCACAGCCCTGCCTTATGACTTTAGTCTTATTCTTGTACACTGGTTCACCCTCTTCACTCCACACTGGAGGAGGTGCCTGTGAAGGGCTTGCCTCCCTCTCTCTTCTGCACACGGCAGGCCGTGAGCACACGTGCGTGCTCCTGTGTGGACAGATATCCATAAGGCACTTCAAGGGAGCATCCCAAGCGACGTAGTGCGCATGCTCAAGCTCTGCAAAGCAACTGGTGGATTTTATGCATGCCCAAAGCCCTGGCTCCACACCAGTGTCCAAATGTGCATTCTATGCGGACTTCCTCGAATTCATTTGTGCATGCTCACGAATCTGACTTATGGAGCCTTGGGGGCTAACTTTCGGGTTCAAAATGTGTAAGCTCTGCCTCCATATTGCTCATGCTCACTCCTTCCACTTGCCTCTGAGTAGACCTATTGAGGCTTTTGGGGAGATTCTCTTGCGCAGGTCCAAAAGAGCCTGATAGTGGCCTTCTTACCAGGTGCGCATGCCCAGACTTGGGGGAGGGGAGAGGAGTGAAGTGGCCTACCTTGGGTTCAATGCGCATGCTCAGACTCCTCTCAAGCTCCTTGGCAGTTGAGGAGCGGTGTTAGCTGTGGACAAACTGGCAAGATGCTGCTGTTGACGCTGGCGGCGGTGGCCGCTGTGGTCGGAGCTCAGCCACTGTGCCGGTGCGCCTGCCTAACCGGGATGTGATGCAGCTAGAGGTGGCAGGGGGCTGGTTAACGTTAGAGCCGAGGCCTTCTCTCCAGCCCCACTGTAGGAATCAAACTTGACACATCCCTTCCAAGCACATCACTAAAACCCAGTGCTGGGGTGTGGAACCGGGGCCTTGGGCATGTATAAAATCCAAGTTTCTGTGCGGTCTGAAACCTGTCCTACCATCCATCCCAAAGCTGCTGGTATCTGAGGCTAGTTAAATCAAGCTGGGAAGGGTGCTGTGCATGGTGCCACGGTTAGCAGCATCTCTGATCGCTACCATGCCATGGCATCTCTGTGTGTTGCTAAGTGACCCCTGAACCCTGAATCATCACCAGAGTCCAGCAAGGCTCTTGGCTGCTATGAGTTTACATCCAGACTGGGCTATGTAGTCAGACCTGTCTCTGAATTTAAAAAACAAAACAACAAATATTGTGCCTCAGCCTCTCACGTGCTGAGGTGGCGGGTGACAACACTGCCATCCGGGCGTCCCAGTTTATATATAGATTTTAGTAACTTACATTCAAGGATGCCGTGCACAAAGAGCCAAGGGGACCAGACAGGTGTAGGTGTTCCAGACAGGTAACTTGTCTCCCACACAAGGGAGACAAAGCACCAAGTAGGGAAATTTAAGAATACTTGTGCAAAAGCCACTTCTGGTGAGGCGTGGGCTGGAGCTCCGTGTGCAGAGACCTGGCCCAGCTGGTGAAGCCTGAGCTACCTCCAGCTCCACAGACACCTGGCACGGTGGCCGCCCTCACAACCACGAGGAAAAAGAGAGTCAGGAGATCCAGGCCGGCCTGGGTTACTCATTCAGCCCATCTCTGAATAAACAGTGAGAGGAAACTGGAGGGACCCCTCAAGGAAGAGAGCCCCCATAGCACCAGGCCCTGGGTTCCATCCCCAGCACTGTGCATGGGATCCGGTGGGGATCGGTAAAATTCAGAGTGCCCAGACAGCATCAGGTCCCCTGGGACTGGAGTTACAGACAGGTGTGAGCTGCCATGTGGGTGCTGGGAATCGAACCTGGGTCCTGTGGAAGGGCAGCCGGTGCTCTTCATCACTGAGCCGTCTCTCCATCTCCTGAATTTTTTGTTGTTACTTACTGATTTTTGAGACAGGGTTTCTCTGTTGTAGCCCTAGCTATCCTACAACTCACTCTGTAGCCCAGGCTGGCCTCAAACTCACAAAGATCCGCCTGCCTCTGCCTCCTGAGTGCTGGGATTAAAGGCATGTGCCACACCTGGCTAATTTTTTATTTGGGGTGTGAGTGTGTGTGTGTGAATGTGTTTGTGTGTCTGTGTGTTTATGTGTATCTCTGTGTATGTCAGTATGTGTGTGAATGTGTGTGTGTGTGTCTGTGTGTGTGTGAATGTGTCTGTGTGTTTATGTGTATCTCTGTGTATGTCTGTATGTGTGTGTGTCTGTGTGTGTCTCTGTGTATGTCAGTATGTGTGTGTGAATGTGTGTGTGTGTGAATGTGTCTGTGTGTTTATGTGTATGTCTGTATGTGTGTGTGTCTGTGTTTATGTGTATCTCTGTGTATGTCAGTATGTGTGTGTGTGAATGTGTGTGTGTCTGTGTGTGTCTCTGTGTATGTCAGTATGTGTGTGTGAATGTGTGTGTGTGTGAATGTGTCTGTTTATGTGTATCTCTGTGTATGTCAGTATGTGTGTGTGTGTGTCTGTGTGTGTGTGAATGTGTCTGTGTGTTTATGTGTATCTCTGTGTATGTCTGTATGTGTGTGTCTGTGAATGTGTGTGTGTGCGTGTGCGCGCGCGCGCGCGCGCGCACATGACGTCAAAAGACAATTTGCAGGAGTCAGTTCTCTCCACCCGGGCCGAACTTGGGTTGTTAGCCCTTTGCAGCAAGCGCCTTTGTGTAGTGCGCCATCTCATTGGCCCAGTCTTTTGTGTGAGTGTGAGCCTTGGAGTCTCTGCATTCTCCGTCTCTGCCGCCTGCCTCTGTGCTCGGCACCGGCTGACGAGCCACAGCTACCCTGCCCAGCTCTCACTCTTTCCGGCAACTGTGTCAGGAACAGCTCCCACCAACATCCAGTGCTGTAGGACTCCCAGAACCCTCGAAGCGCCAAGACCACAGACTGTGCAGTATGTCCGGCAGCATGGTAGGAAAGGCCAGGACAGCTCAGCGGTTAGAGAGGAGCCAGGTTCGGTTCCCAGCCCCGACAGAGCAGCCTGGGGGCCCAGTGCCCCCTGCTGGCTGCCTCGGGCACTGCATACTTGTGGAGCTCAGGGAGACATGCAGCCAAAACACTCACCCAAGGGAAATATCTTAAGAGACTAAATGAAAAGCCAGACGCTGACGGTTGCTGTGTTTTGATCCCTCTAGGCAGTACAAGGTGAGGACCGGGAAAGTGTTCGGTTCCCAGCCGCTACGTGAAGGGGTAAGTGGTTCCTGGCAAGTCCGTTTCTCCGGGGCTGCATGGCACGCATTCCTGGTGTTTTCTCTCTCTTCTCTCGACCTCAGTGGCCCAGACTGGGGCCGAGGACCTGAGCTCTGGCCCTCCCGAGCACTGAGGGGCAGGCCCAGGCCTCTCCTGGCTGACGGGTCTGTGCTGTCCACAGGACATGCTGTTCTACGCCTTCCACAACATACACGTGCTCAGGAACTTCTGTGAAAGCAACGTTGTCCTGTACCTGGGGTGAGCGGCTTCCAGTCTCCTTCCCTGCTCTCCTCCCCCTTCTGCCCCCTCCTGCTCCCTGCCCTTCCCCCCTTTCCCCTTGCCTCTCATTTGTAAAAACCCGACCAGCTCTGGCCCACAGAGAATCCTCGCTGGGCTGGGTGTGGACACAGAGGAGAAGACCTGGGCACAGGCAGAGTATTGCCACCCAGGGTACAGGTGCCAAGCCTGTGCCTTCCACCAACCACAGGTTGACAACACAAAACAACAAAAAAATTATTTTCTTGGCTTAAAATTTTTTTAATTACATTTATTTGTGCACATGCCTGAGTGTAGACATGTAGAGGTCAGAGGCCAATTTGTGGGGGTCATTTCTCTCCTTCCATACTGTTAGTTCTGGTGGTAAAATTCAGGTGGTCAGGCTTGGTGCATGTGTCTTAACCATCCAGCCATCTTACAGTCCATGTTCCTTTTTTTTTTTTGGTTTGGAGCTGAGGATCGAACCCAGGGCCTTGTTGCACTTGCTAGGCAAGTGCTTTACCACTGAGCTAAATCCCTGCCATGTTCCTTTTTTGTTTGTTTGTTTCGTTGGTTGGTTGGTTGGTTGGTTGGTTTTTTCAAGACAGGGTTTCCCTGTGTAGTCCTGGCTGAAGACCAGGCTGGCCTTGAACTCGCAAAGATCTGCCTACCTCTGCCTCCTGAGTGCTGCGGTTAAAGGCGTGCACTACTGACTGGGTCCCTGTTCTTGTATTTATAGGCAGGCTCTGACTCTATCCCCAGGCGGCCTCAGCCTCTGGAGTGTAGAGTAGATTGCTAAGCACACCACCACTGCTGGTCACTGGGCACACACACACACACACACACACACACACACACACACACACACGCTTATTTCTTTATCTGTTTGCCGGTTGTTGTTGTTGTTTTAAACTGGGTCTCATGTAGCCCAGGCTAGCCTGAAACTCTTGATCTTCTGGCCTCAGACTCTGAAGCCCCGGGACAGCCGGCCTGTGCCTCACAACTGGCATATTTCATTTGTGGCCATTTTGTCTTTATGTCATTAAAAAAAAAAAAAAGCAGGCAGACACAGTGTAACAATTCTGGGTGACTCTGGACTTGCAGGGAACTTGGAAGGGAGAGGGCCTCAGGACTGCCCAGCCCGAGAAGCTTCCTGACCACCTTTTCCTTGGTCACAGGAAGAAGATCTTCCTATCGAAGGACAACTTTGAGAGCAGCCTTCCGCCACTCATCATCCCCAAGTCAATGAGGGTAGATATTTCCCCGGCTGTGACTCCAAATGAGTTACATTCAGGAAACTGTGGGGTTCGGGGCATGGGTCTGTCAGCTGCCAGTCCTTTTAGGGGACACTGTCTGAGATGCTGAGTCACAGGAAGTCAGAAGAGAGTGATTTCATTCCACCCATCTCCTCCCCTCCCTCCCCTCCCTCCTCCTCCCTCCCCTCCCCTCTCTCCCTCCCCTCCCTCCTCCCTCCCTCCCTCCCTTCCCTCCTCCCTCCCCTCCCTCCCCTCCCTCCCTCCTCCCTCCCCTCCCTCCTCTCCCTCCCTCCTCCCTCCCCTCCCTTTCTCTTCTCTTTCATCCTTGTAGTTTTTACCTTTCTCCTTTTCTGTCCCCTTCCCTTAAAATGTTTATTTGAGATTTCATTGATTTTTATTTTATGTGTATGGTGTTTTGTCTGCATGCCTGGTGCCCAAGGAGACCAGGGGAGGGCGCTGGATCCCCTGGAACTGGAGTAACAGGTGGTTGTGAGCCTCTGTGGGTGCTGGAACCCAGCCTTGGCCCCTGCAGGAGCAGCCCATGCTTGGAGCCACTGAGCTCTCTCAGACTCTCAGAGGAGTCTCTGCTGAGAAAGAAGGGTGCACACAGGCCAGCGGAGACCAGCGCTGCCTTCCTAACTTAGCATCTGGGCGGGGAAATGTGGAAAAAACAAGTGAAGTAGTGGCTGAAGAGAGAGTGCTGTGTGAAGAGAGAGTGCAGAGGGAGAGGAAGGAGGAGCCTGGAGCTCACTGGTCACCAGCCAAACAGAACTCCAGGTTCAGTGAGACCAGCCTCAGAATGTGAGATCAGAGCACTCAGTGGTTAGAGCACTGGGTTCCATCCCAGCACCTGCATGGTGGCTCACAACCACCTGTTACTCCAGCTCCAGGGGATCTGACACCTTCTGGCCACTGAGATACCTGAAGGCGTGTGCCAGATACACATAAATAAAAATAATGACTCTTTTTAAAAGTTGAGTTTATTTTATGTGAATAACTCCACTTCTGTGCACCAACTGCATGCAGTGTCTGGGGAGGCCAGAAGTGGGTGTTGGGTCCCCTGGATATTGAGTTATAGGTGGTTGTGAGCCACCTTGTGGGAACAGAACTCTGATCCTCTGGAAGAGCGGTCAGTAGTCTTTTTTCTTTTTCTTTCTCTTTTTTTTTTTTTTTTTTAGATTTATTTATTTATTATGTATACAGAAAAGAGGGTGCCAGATCTCATTACAGATGGTTGTGAGCCACCGTGTGGGTGCTGGAAATTGAACTCAGGACCTCTGGAAGACCAGTCAGTGCTCTTAACCTCTGAGCCATCTCTCCAGCCCCCAGTAGTCTTAATTGCTGAGCCAAGGTGCATCTGTAGGATATGCTGAAGAGGCAGAAGAATCATGAGTTCAAGGTCTGGACTAAACCTTTAAAAAAATACATGCTAAAAAAAAACAATAATATTGAGATGGAGTGGCACAGGAAGAGCTGGAGGCAGGAAGAGCTGGTGTCCACACAAGCACTCAACAAACACGTTCCGCAAACAAGCAAATACCTGTCGCAGGGGGTGGTGGTTCACGACTTCCATCCCAGCATTTGAGAGACAGAGGCAGGTGGATCGGAGTGAGGTTGAGGCCTGCCTGGACCACATACAATAATTAAATAGCGAGTGTTACTATCCAGAACAGTTGATTCCTAAACTAGTATCCTAACTAGCTGCCAGTATGTACTTGTGATGAGTCATGGTCTGGGTCCCCACACCCAACTCCCGTGATGGATCATGCCCTCCCTGTGAGCCAGAACAAACCATGCAGGCCTTCAGAGGCCCACATCAGGCATTCTGTCACAGTGTACGTCATTGTTCTTAGGCGGGAGGAGCGTCCGTCACAAGCGCTTTATTCACTTCTGAATCAAAACTACTGTTGGTGGTGAATAAGAAAGTCTACATATACAATTATCTTACGGAGAAATGGATTAGAACTGGAGGTTTGTGATCCCCTGTGCCCGCCGCAGACCTCCTGCCCCACCCCCACCACCCTGGGCCTCTGCTGTCCCTGTTCCTTGGCTGCATTTTGTTTTGTTTCGGAGACAAGGCCTCATGTAGCCCAGGTGGGCCTCAACCTAGCTAGATAGCCAGAATGACCTTGAGCTCGTGGCCCCTCTGTCCACTGCAGTGCTGGGGTAGCAGGCATGCACCACCATGTCTGGTTTATGTGGTGCTGGGGTGGAACCTGGGGCCTGTGCATGCTACATGGGAGCTCTGCCCACTGAGCCACAGCCCCATTCTGAAGTTTGTGGGGTTTTCTCTCCTCCTCTTTTTGTATTGTATTAGTGTTTGCCTGCATGTCTGTTTATCACATGTATGCAGTGCCCATGCAGGCCAGAAGGGGGCGTCAGGTCCTTGTTTAGAATACTTGCTTAACTATGCAAAGATATGGTGCATTTGTTTAATTATGTAAAGATGTGTTTGCTGTGTTACCTTGCCTGCCTAAGGCACCTGATTGGTCTAGTAAAAAGCTGAATGACCAATAGCAAGGGAGGAGGTTTAGGCGGGACTTCCAGGCAGGAAGGAGGAAAGAGGCTCTGGGGAAGAAAGAAAAAAGATGCCAAGGAGAAGCCAGGGGCCAGACAGACAGACATGGAGGAATCAGGAAAGAAGGACACACAGAATGAAAGAAAGGTAAAAGCCCTGAGGCAAAACAAAGATGAAGAGAAACAGGTTAAGTTCTTATATTTTTGGTTGTGAGCCTAGCCTTTAACGGCTGAGCCATCTCTCCAGCCCGAAACAGATTAAGTTCTAAGAGCTAGTGGGACAAGCCTAAGCTAATAAGCCTTCATAATTAACAATATGTCTCTGTGTCTTTATTTGGACGTTGTTTGGCAGCCCCCCAAAAAATTCCAACTACAGGGTCCCCTGGAAGTGGAGTCACAGATGGTTGTGAGCTGCCATATGGGTGCTGGGAATTGAACCTGGGACCTCTGTGAGAACAGCCTTGTTCTCTAACCACTGAACCATCCCTCCAGCCCCTGTTTTGTTTTGATGATGTTGTTTGTTTTGTTTTGAGAAAGGGCATCATTCTGTAGTGCAGGCTGGCCTCAGATTTGCAATCCTCCTGCCTCAGCCTTAAGTCCTGAACTGACAGGCATGTGCTACCATTCCTGTCCTAATAGTTAACTTGGAGAACTCAAAATATGCAGCCAAGTGTGTTGGCGCAGGCCTCTCAGCCTAGCATTTGGGATGTGGAAGCAGGAAGTTTCAGGGCTTGGATGTCCACCAGGGATGGATAGCCAGTTGTAGGCCAATGAGATCCTGTCTCAAAACCCACAGCAAAACCACAGCTGCCTATGGCTGCACGTATGTATTTATAATGTGTACATCTACCGTATCTCCTCTTCAGGTATATCAGGGAAAGTCTCACACGTCAGCGGCGACAGTTGTTGTTTTCACAATGAATTTTGCCTGGTAAGTTGGAATCTTTCATTAAAAAACAACAAACAAACAAACAAAAAAACCCAACCATTCTATTCTAAGTGCAAATACTTAGGAATGATCTAGGAACCTGTAAGTATAAGTGGCCTTAGGCAGTGTCACTTCCCCACACTCAGGATGGCTGGGCCGTGAGGTAACGGCCCGTGGGATTGACCAGTCAACAGAACTGAAAGTGTGTCTTCCTTTATTATTGTGTGTTGGGATGTTTTCTTGGTTTTTGAGCGAGGATCTCATATAACCCAAGCCAAATATGACTCTGAACTCTGGATCCTCCTGTCTCTACCTCCACAGGAGCTAGGATGACAGGCCTAACCCAAACACACACCTTACACTGTCTTACACAGTTTTTTGTTTGTTTAATAGACAGGTAAGTCTAGGGGGTGGAGGCAGGCAGATCTTCATGAGTACCAGGCTAGTCTGGTGTTCACATTGTGTTCGAGGCCAGCTGGGGCTACCTAGAACCTATCTCAAGAGATAGAGGGGTCTGGAGAAATGGTTCAGAGGTTAAGAGCACTGACTGCTCTTCCAGAGTTCCTGAGTTCAATTCCCAGCAACCACATGGTGGCTCACAACCATCTGTAATGAGATCTGGTGCCTTCTTCTGGCCTGAAGTCAAACATGCTGTATACATAATAAATAAATAAATAAATATTTTTAAAAATCTTAAAAGAGAGAGAGAGAGAGAGAGAGAGAATGTTTGGCCGGGCAGTGGTGGCACACACCTGTAATCCCAGCACTCAGGAGGCAGAGGCAGGTGGATCTCTGTGAGTTCGAGGCCAGCCTGGTCTACAGAGCTAGTCCAGGACAGGCTCCAAAGCTACAGAGAGAAACCCTGTCTTGAAAAACAAAAACAGAGAGAGAGAGAGAGACTGAGAATGTGATTACCCCCTCAGGACCTGGCTGGTAGCGAGGACCTGCAAGATGGCAAGCCCTGCCTCAGGTCCACACTGCTCCGTGCCCAGAGGGGTGGTGTAAGTGTCCTGGCCCTCATTCTCAGCACCTGTCACCATTGAGATTCTCTGAATCTCCTGCTGCTCCCTGTCCAGCTCTCCACGGCCAGGGCTGAGAGCAGTGTTTGCCTTTGGTATAAACAGATGTTTTGACCTTGTCAGTTGAGCTAAGGATGGTCTTGGGTCCCACAGGCCTGTGACCCCAAAGTTTCAAGCAGGTTTAAAAACTGAGGCTTGGGCTCCTTCCTGTCGCCCCTGAAGGTCAGCATTGCCACATGGGTGGCATAGCCGGGCAGGCCCCTGTTGCTTGCCCTCCTCCTGCAGCCCATGTGAAAGCCAGCCAGCAGGAAAGATGCTTCCAGCTAATTTGCCGCATGACTGGTGACCAAGGTGTGTCTAGGCCTCAGCAGGAGGCTCGTGTCAGCTAGGTCTGGCAGATGACCAAGAAGCCTGTTGTTGGGGGCCTCGGCTTCCCTGGTCAATGGCTCCCGTGAAAGCCTCCCACATATGGCATGAGGCTTTTGTATACTACCCAGGCCCTGGCCTCTCTTCCCTAATAACTCTTTTAAAAATTCATACACACACTTTTTTTGTTTGGTTTTTGTTTTTCAAGACAGGGTTTCTCTGTGTAGCTTTGCGCCTTTCCTGGAACTCGCTCTGTAGACCAGGCTGGCCTCGAACTCACAGAAATCCACCTGCCTCTGCCTCCCGAGTGCTGGGATTAAAGGCGTGCACCACCACCGCCCAGCCGCTTGTTCTCTTACTTGGCGTGCACGCGCGCACACACACACACACACACACACACACACACACACACACACGCGCACACACACACACGCACACACACACACACACACACACACACACGCACACACACACACACACACACACACACACACACACACGCACACACTTCACTCACAGTCAGCAACAGCTCTCACACAGCTCTACACTGCTGTCTCTCTCCACACCACCACAGCTGCTGTATCTCAGAGCCAAACTCTGGACAATTATAAGTTACATGTAAGTTTTCAGGTTCCTACCCATTCTCACAACATAAGATAACGTCACGTAGTTTCTCTTAGGCTAGTAATGTCACATTGACCCATGCAGGTAGCCCTAAGCTGGTGAGGGATCCCAGACAGTAAGTAAACAGTTGGCTGAACCTTGAGCCTGTAGCGTTAACTGAGGCTAGGACTTCGTGCAAAAAGTCAATTACTGAGAAAGTTATGTCTGAAGTTGCTTCAAGCTCTGACCTTGAATAAGCAAAACAGCACCTGGAGAAATGACCTTGCGTATTTGTCTGTAGGGCCAACCAGCCTGCTTTGATCTGCTCTAAAGCCTAAGAGCTGTCTGTGTAAAAGGCTGTCCTAGTACCTGAAAGTCCTACGTCAGTCTGAGTAATTAAAAAGTTCATTGAACCTAGCCTTGGTGTCCCACCCCTACAATCTCAGTACTCAGAAGGCTGAGGCAGGAGGATAGCCATGACTTTGAGACTAACCTTGGCAAAACAGTGAGAACCTAAATAAATAAATAAATAAATAAATAAACAGACAAAAAGGAAAAACAAACAAACATCAACAACAAAAACAACCCAAGAATCAAAAAAAAAAAAAAAAAACGAGAGCAAAGGCCAGACATGTGGCTGAATGAGTAACAGTAGCACACAAAGAAATATAGGCGGCACAGCCAAACTAAGGGTTCTGGGGAGAAGAAGGTTGAAGTCACAGGAGTCACCAGGAGATACCGGAGACACAGGAGGACAGGTAAAGCCATGAGCCACATGGTAATACATATATTAATAGCAATGAGTTAATTTAAGTTGAAAGAGCTAGTTAGTAATAAGCCAAAGCTATCGGCTGAGCATGTATAATTAATAATAAGCCTCAGTGTGGTTGTTTGGGACCTGGCAGGCGGGACAGAAACTTCTGCCTAGAAGGAAATGAAGTTTGGATGTTATGGCATCCTTTCCTCACCTGTGAATCCATCACTAGGTGGGTTTTTCAGGGAGGGATCTTCCTGAGTACCCCATCCCACTGGGTCAGGACAAAAATTTTTATGTCTTGTGGCTTGAAATTCCTGCCCTTTCCAATGAGCAGCACAGTCATGTAACAGACTGCCTGTGGCTTTCCAACCCAGGGGTAAACTGAGAGGTCCCAGACTGGCGCTAGCTGGCTACAGAATATTATTTTAAGCGGTTTTACTTTTGTTTATGTTGCATTTACTTAACTCCGTGAAGCTGTGTTACTTTGCCTGTCTAAAACACCTGATGGTCTAATAAAGAACTGAACAGCCAATAGGGAGGCAGGAGAAAGGATAGGTGGGGCTGGCAGGCAGAGAGGATACATAGAAGGAGAAATCTGGGAGGAGAAAAAGAAGTAGCCAGAGAAGGAGGAGGACTCCAGGCATCAGCCATCCAGTGCTACACAGAAAGCCATAGAGTAATAGTAAGATTTACAGAAGTAAGAGAACAGGAAAAGCCAGAGGCAAAGGTAGATGGGATAATTTAAGTTAAGGAAAGCTGGCAAGAAGCAAGCCAAGCTAAAGCTGGACATTTATAATTAAGAATAAGCCTCTTGTGTGATTTATTTATGAGCTGGTTGGTGGGCCCCCAAAAGAGTAAAAAATAACCAACAACATATAATACCTTAAACAAGAGTAGAAACCCTAAATCCACCATGCAGCACACACTCATACCACAGCTAGTATGAGACTGTAGAAATCCACCTTAGAGCTCAGCTCATGGCAGCTGGCGGCTGCTCCATCTCGCAGGCAGCTGCTGAGACTAGGAAGCCTGGTGCAGGTTTGTTTCTGTGCATTTCGAACCTTATGTGGAAATTCCTGCCCTGCATTGTGCTGCCATATGTAAATAGAGTTTTTCTGAGTCCTGCCCTGTCCCACAGCTGATTCCAAATAATCACTCAGAGGCTTGTATTAATTATAAATGCTTGGCTGATGGCTCAGGCTTATTACTAGTTAGCTCTTACATTTAAGTTAACCCATTTCTATTAATCTGTGCATCACCAAATGGCCCCTGGTTTACCGGTCCTTTAGCATCTTGTTCCTTCTGCAGCTGGCTTGCATCTGCCCCAGCTCAGCCCTTCTTCATCTCTGTCTTCAGTTTGATTGTACCACCTAACCTGACCTTGCTTCACCATTGGCCAAACAACTTTATTATCAACCAGTGAGAGCAACACATATTCACAGCATACCGAAGGACCATCCCACCAAACCCACCCATACCCCATCTATTAGGAATGTTCTCTAGACTATTTCCTGTTTTCTGTGGGCACTAGTATCTTTGGGGGAAACTTGAAAAAATCAGAATAATTGTTAGGTCTTGGCTGGAATAGTTTGTGAGGCTGGACCATCTCAGCAATCAGCCTTGAATCTGTTCTGGATGCAGAATTCTGCAGAGACTATAATAGGCATATTGAGATGCTGGATCACCTGGGCCATGCGTTTCATTGGTGGCTGGTCTCCTTTTTCTGAAAATACATAAACTTTTGAAGGAAACATACATATCTGTATTAATGCAAGTATAGACTGTTTGTTGTACACAAGTTAGCCAAAGATGATTTTCTGTTCTATATTTGAGTAGGTAAAATATACACTACATATTTTGTAGTTTTTTTTGAGATTTTTTTTTTTTATGTCTGTAGTCAGGATTTTTGGGGGATAGGGTCTTCCCTGATCAAATCTGATCATCTTTAGCCTGGAATGAATCCACAGCCTCTCATTTCCTGTGGAAATAAAAGCACAACCTTTCCCACAAAGCAACACAACTTTTGACTTCCATTTTGAAGTCAAGATATTTTTAAAAGATATAGATTGGTTTAATTTAGCAGCTTCCATAATCCAGTGTTTCTTAACAGCCAAAAAATTCAAAGACAACACAATAACATACAGGATCCAAACTCTCTGTGTAGTTCCCATATTTACATGGCTTATCATTATAGTGGCTTATCATTATAGTTATAGGAATAATTATTGTTAATATTTTGCTCCTTTTTAAAAGACTTTATTATTCTTAAGCTATTTTTAACCTATGACTGTATATACTCTTTATCTTTTCTCTCCCAAGCCTGTGTGTGTGTGTGTGTGTGTGTGTGTGTGTGTGTGTGTGTGTATGTTGTTTTTTTTTCCAGGACAGGGTTTCTCTGTGTAGCTTTGCACCATTCCTGGAACTCACTCTGTAGCCTATGCTGGCTTCAAACTCACAGAGATCAACCTGCCCGAGTGCTGGGATTTAAGGTGTGTGCCACCACCGCCCGGCCAACCTATGTATATTTTTAAACACTGTAATTCGTTTAGAGGTTTCTTTTGTCTGGATCTCTACTGAGCATCTGTATTGTTCTATGATTACATGAGACAAATCTTAAATTGCTAAGCCAACTGCCAGCATTGTTCAGCTTAGTGTATGGTGGAAGTGCATTTCAGCTAGCAGCCAGCTCCATCCTGCAGGCAGCTGCTGGGAGATGCGACTCTGTACTGCAGCCAGCATGAGGCTGACACTAGGAAGCCACATTTGGCTCCATTTTGTGTGTTTGGGGGCCTTTTTTTTTTTCCTTTTAGCTTTCTCAGGTCTTATGTGGATGTAGTTGCCCCACATTGGGTGACGTATGTAGGGGGACTTTTCTTTCCCACCCACCAGTTCCCAAATAACCAACATGGAGACTTGATTTTAATTATAAATGCTCAGCCAATAGCTCAGGCTTGTTATTAGCTAACTCTTACAACTTCAATGAGCCCATTTCTATTAATCTACATTCTGCCACCCTGTGTTACCTCTCTTTCATCTTGCACCTCCTGTTTTCTTCTCTGCAGCTCTCTGACTTCACCCTTCTTTTTCCCAGTGGTCTTTAGTCTGGTTCTCTCTCCTAGTCTTATCATGTCCACTTATTAGCCAGTCAGCCTCTTTATTTAACCAGTCACAGCGACATATGTTCACGCAGCGTAAAGGAGCATCCCACAGTAGTCCTGTTGCTGTCATGAGACACCGCTGCCATAGTGCTCACAGAAGAGTTTGTTGGGGTTCACATTTTCAGAGGGTGAGTCCATGACTGTCAGTGGTGGGAGCCTGGCAACAGGCAGGCATGGTGCTGGAGCAGCAGCTGAGAGCTCTTGTCCTCATCTACAAGAGAGACAGAGAGCTAACTGAGCCTGCTATGGCCTCAAAGCCAACCCCATGGCACACCTCTTTCACAAAGGGCCACACCTTCTGACCCTTCCCAAACAGTTCCGCCAACTGAGGACCAAGTGTTCAGACAGATGAGCCTATGGCGGGGAACGTTCTTACTCAGACGCCACAGCGTATGAACACAAGCATACAGGATGCAGCCTTGGAGCTTTCATCTGCAAGATGTGTGCATTGGTCCCTCACCCCATCAGAGTGCTGAGTAATTTGGTTGTTTCCCCTTTTTTGATTATTAAAAGCAAATCTGGGCCAAGCACTCTGCCTCAGTCACATGCCCATGTTTGACTCCATTGGTAAGCTGTGGTATCCATGTGGTAACCTAAGTGGTGAGACTGCATCTCTGCAGGGGCTCGGGGGCAGAACCCCCTGCGAGTGCTTACTTGTACATAGTTTCCCTGAAAGCACAGAGTTGTCAATTGTTTGGACTGGATGCCCCAAGGATAGGTCAGTGGAAGTAATTCTCAGGCATAGACAAGGATGACCTAGAATTCCTGACTCTCCACCTCCTAAGTTCCAGAATGTGGGTATGCACCAGCACGCTGGGGTTCTGTGGTGCTGGGGATAGAAGCCGGGGGGCCTCCTGCATACTTGGCCAGCACCAGCACGCTGGGGTTCTGTGGTGCTGGGATAGAAGCCGGGGGGGGGGGGGGGCTCTGCATACTTGGCCAGCATCAGCATGCTGGGGTTCTGTGGTGCTGGGGATAGAAGCCGGGGGGCCTCCTGCATACTTGGCCAGCAGTCCACCCGCTGAGCACTCTTGTGATGTGACGTCTTCTCTGTGTTCTTTCCCAGGAGTTATCGAATAGAATTTTTGCGTATCTCCGTGGTGGACCGCTGCCTAACACCAAATATTCTCCTCTGACAATGGAGGATTCTCGTTCGAGCTCCTGTACAGTGACAGCCTGGTAAGTGGCTGGGGACGGAGTCAAAAAGCGTGGAGTAGAGTTGGCTCTGGGGAGGCCTTGTCCTCCATCTGGCTCAGTGAGTGATTAATACTGAAGGTAAGGACAGACATTTGCTCCTGTAAGTGGCCCCCAAGTCACACTCCTGCAGGCTGTCATAATGGGAACCCATTGGTTCAACTTGATACAACCTAGAGTCATTGGGAAGAAGCCACAGTTGAGAAAATGCCTCTACTAGATGGAGCTGTGAAACATTTTCTTGAATTGATGATTGATGAAATAGATGTAGGAGGTCCAGCCCCACTGTGGGCAGTGCCACCCCAGGCAGGCTGAGCGAGGTGTGTGGAGCAGCCACTAAGCAGTGTTCCTCTGTGGCCTCTGCTTTAGCTCCTGCCCTGAGTTCAATCTGGTGATGGACTGTGCCAGGGAAATGTTCAGGTGAAATAAACCCTTTCCTCTTATAGCTGCTTTTTGGTCATGTTGTTCATCACAGCAACAGAGACAGGCACGGAAACCAGAAGTGTGAAATTAGAAAGAGGACCACTTGAGGGGAGGGAGATGAGCTGGAGAGGGAGGGGACAAGAGAGGGCAGTGGGATTTATGATCAAAGAACAACATGGACATGGGGGCAAAGGCTCTGTGTAATTAACACATGTTGATTAAAAACTAAACACGCTTACTGGGCAGCAGTGGCACATGCTTGTCATTCCAGCACTCTAGGAGGCAGAGGCAGATGGATCTCTGTGAGTTTGAGTCCAGCCTGGTCTACAGAACAAGTTCCAGGACAGCCAGAGCTACCACAGAAAGACCCTGTCCTCAAAACAAAACTAAAACCAAAACCAAAAACAGACAGGCTTGGGCATGAAGCAACTGTAATCTTAGCCACTGAGGCATGCCGAGCAGGAGGATTACCTGACTGCCTTAAACCCTGGGACCAGACAAGAAATATTGCAAGACTCCAAGTCAGAGTTTAAAGACAGACAGACAGATGGACGGACAGATAGATGGACACACACACACACACACACACACACACACACACACACACACGAGTGGCTGTTCTTCCAGAGCACCCAGGTTCAATTTCCAGCATCCACTGTGGGTTTCACATCCATCTATACTCCAGTCCCAGGAGATCTGTCACCTCTGCCCTCCACCAGTATCAGGCATTTGGTTTCTCAGGACACATATGCAGGTAAAACACCCGTACACATTAGGAAAAGGACAAAACAAAAGCAGTGTCCATTAAGGGACCCCAAAAGGTGCCTGTCTATGGCTCTCTATGGTTGCTATAACAAAAACAGCCAGGAGTGGGTGATAGATGAGAAACAAGAGGCCAGCTGTGGTGTGAAGGCTCACACGAGGCTGAGAAAGGAGGACAGTAAAAGTCCAGTCCAGCCTAGGCTATAGAGTAAGATCCTATCTCCACAAACAAAATACCACAGAACAGAAACTCATTTCTCATGATTCTGGGAGTGCTGGGAAATCTCCGTTCCAGGTTCCTGCTGACTCTGTTGCCAAGATGGCTGCCCTTTACTTCCAAGATGGCAGCTCACAGCTGTGTTCTGAAAGGAGCCAATGGGAAGTGAGGAAGGACGTATGGTGGAAGAGCAGAAGCCTGTGAAAGACCTCAAGCCGTTCTGTGAGGGGAAAGCTGGGATTTGAGCATGGTGTTTCCCCAAAGGTTTTTGTTTGGTTTGGTTTTGTTTTTCGAGACAGGGTTTCTCTGTGTAGCTTTGCGCCTTTCCTGGAACTCGCTTGGTAGCCCAGGCTGGCCTTGAACTCACAGAGATCCGCCTGCCTCTGCCTCCGAGTGCTGGGATTAAAGGCGTGTGCCACCACCGCCCGGCCAACCTATGTATATTTTTAAACACTGTAACTCATTTAGAGGTTTCTTTTGTCTGGATCTCTCTTTACTGAGCATCTGTATTCTGCCAATTTACTCTTTATCTTAGACATTTTTTTCTGGATGATTTGTCTTTTTTCTTCACATGTCTCCTTTGTCCAGTGTTCTTTAGATTCCTTAGCCTTTATTCTCCTGAAAAGACAAAACTGAAACCCTTCCCCAACCCTAATTTTGGGCAGGTTCCCTTTTGGCAACTTATGTCTGACCAAATGAAAAGCATTTGTGAGTTGTATAAGTTAGTTTACACTGAATGGTCCCCCGTCTGATGACTGATCAAAAGGCCTCTTGTTCTAATCTAATCTTTATCAGTTTTTGATTTATGGTTGCTCCTGAGATTTTTGTCTTATGTTCTATAGCTGTCCTAATCATCCAGAGCAGTATGATTTTACAACAGGCTTGGGTGTTTAAATTGCTCTGGAAGGAGTTTCCTCCATGATAACAGGAAGTGACTGGAACTGAATTAAGCAAGGGGGCCTGCGAGAGGGCCCTCAAGGAGTTTCCCCAATGACAAAGGGTGACCCTGTCTGTCCCTTGTTGATCTACATTCATTGGTCCAATGTGCCTTTTACCCCCACCTTCTGCATACTCCAGAAGGGAATCCAATTCCTCTTGATTATTCTTAGAAAAAAAAAAAACATTGTTTTAGGAATGCCCTGTTTACAATTACTTTTTAGGTGACCGTGTTTACCACCATTGAAACACTTGACATTATAGTTTTTTTCAGAACTCTGGAAATCACCTCTTATCCAAGCATCATCATGGTTATGAGATTCAATATTGATTGTATCTCGGATCCAATCCTCCAAGGGTGCAGATCTTGCCTTCAATGGCCTAATTACCCTTTTGCATTGTGCATTAGCATTTTCAAAAGCCACAGATTTAATTATTATTTGTCTAGCTTCTGAATTTGGTATCATTCTATTTATTGCTAAAGTCAATCTTTGTAGAAAATCAGTGAAGGTTTCTTTTGGCATTGTATAACTTTGGCAAATGACTCAGTTTTCTTTCCAACTTCTTCAGTTCTGTCCTAAGCATCCAAGGCTGCTGCATGGCATAGAGCCAGGGTGTGGTCATCATATCGAGACTGCCTTTCTACATTAGCAGAATCTCCCTCTCTAAGAAGTTGGTCCTGGGAGATTTCCACACCTCTAGTCCTTCTTCATTGTTCAATGGTCCTAGCCTCATCCTTCTACCAGATCCTCCACTGTAACTGAAGATCAGGCTCTAAGGCTGCTATAACCAAATCTCTCCAGGGATAATTCTATTATAAGTTGACCATGAGTTTACCATCTGCTTCACAAAAGGTGAATGCATGTTGTATGATACTATCACTTCCTTGAATCTCTTTAAATTTCACATTTCCACAGGAGTCCATTCAGTTCCTCTTACATAACCTTGGGGATATCTACCATTTGGCAGTTCCTGTAAGGTTAC
>NC_050463.1:5693301-5708301 GCF_903995425.1 Onychomys torridus
GATTCCTAAACTAGTATCCTAACTAGCTGCCAGTATGTACTTGTGATGAGTCATGGTCTGGGTCCCCACACCCAACTCCCGTGATAGATCATGCCCTCCCTGTGAGCCAGAACAAACCATGCAGGCCTTCAGAGGCCCACATCAGGCATTCTGTCACAGTGTACGTCATTGTTCTTAGGCGGGAGGAGCGTCCGTCACAAGCGCTTTATTCACTTCTGAATCAAAACTACTGTTGGTGGTGAATAAGAAAGTCTACATATACAATTATCTTACGGAGAAATGGATTAGAACTGGAGGTTTGTGATCCCCTGTGCCCGCCGCAGACCTCCTGCCCCACCCCCACCACCCTGGGCCTCTGCTGTCCCTGTTCCTTGGCTGCATTTTGTTTTTGTTTCGGAGACAAGGCCTCATGTAGCCCAGGTGGGCCTCAACCTAGCTAGATAGCCAGAATGACCTTGAGCTCGTGGCCCCTCTGTCCACTGCAGTGCTGGGGTAGCAGGCATGCACCACCATGTCTGGTTTATGTGGTGCTGGGGTGGAACCTGGGGCCTGTGCATGCTACATGGGAGCTCTGCCCACTGAGCCACAGCCCCATTCTGAAGTTTGTGGGGTTTTCTCTCCTCCTCTTTTTGTATTGTATTAGTGTTTGCCTGCATGTCTGTTTATCACATGTATGCAGTGCCCATGCAGGCCAGAAGGGGGCGTCAGGTCCTTGTTTAGAATACTTGCTTAACTATGCAAAGATATGGTGCATTTGTTTAATTATGTAAAGATGTGTTTGCTGTGTTACCTTGCCTGCCTAAGGCACCTGATTGGTCTAGTAAAAAGCTGAATGACCAATAGCGAGGAGGAGGTTTAGGCGGGACTTCCAGGCAGGAAGGAGGAAAGAGGCTCTGGGGAAGAAAGAAAAAAGATGCCAAGGAGAAGCCAGGGGCCAGACAGACAGACATGGAGGAATCAGGAAAGAAGGACACACAGAATGAAAGAAAGGTAAAAGCCCTGAGGCAAAACAAAGATGAAGAGAAACAGGTTAAGTTCTTATATTTTTGGTTGTGAGCCTAGCCTTTAACGGCTGAGCCATCTCTCCAGCCCGAAACAGATTAAGTTCTAAGAGCTAGGGACAAGCCTAAGCTAATAAGCCTTCATAATTAACAATAAGTCTCTGTGTCTTTATTTGGACATTGTTTGGCAGCCCCCCAAAAAATTCCAACTACAGGGTCCCCTGGAAGTGGAGTCACAGATGGTTGTGAGCTGCCATATGGGTGCTGGGAATTGAACCTGGGACCTCTGTGAGAACAGCCTTGTTCTCTAACCACTGAACCATCCCTCCAGCCCCTGTTTTGTTTTGATGATGTTGTTTGTTTTGTTTTGAGAAAGGGCATCATTCTGTAGTGCAGGCTGGCCTCAGATTTGCAATCCTCCTGCCTCAGCCTTAAGTCCTGAACTGACAGGCATGTGCTACCATTCCTGTCCTAATAGTTAACTTGGAGAACTCAAAATATGCAGCCAAGTGTGTTGGCGCAGGCCTCTCAGCCTAGCATTTGGGATGTGGAAGCAGGAAGTTTCAGGGCTTGGATGTCCACCAGGGATGGATAGCCAGTTGTAGGCCAATGAGATCCTGTCTCAAAACCCACAGCAAAACCACAGCTGCCTATGGCTGCACGTATGTATTTATAATGTGTACATCTACCGTATCTCCTCTTCAGGTATATCAGGGAAAGTCTCACACGTCAGCGGCGACAGTTGTTGTTTTCACAATGAATTTTGCCTGGTAAGTTGGAATCTTTCATTAAAAAACAACAAACAAACAAACAAAAAACCCCAACCATTCTATTCTAAGTGCAAATACTTAGGAATGATCTAGGAACCTGTAAGTATAAGTGGCCTTAGGCAGTGTCACTTCCCACACTCAGGATGGCTGGGCCGTGAGGTAACGGCCCGTGGGATTGACCAGTCAACAGAACTGAAAGTGTGTCTTCCTTTATTATTGTGTGTTGGGATGTTTTCTTGGTTTTTGAGCGAGGATCTCATATAACCCAAGCCAAATATGACTCTGAACTCTGGATCCTCCTGTCTCTACCTCCACAGGAGCTAGGATGACAGGCCTAACCCAAACACACACCTTACACTGTCTTACACAGTTTTTTGTTTGTTTAATAGACAGGTAAGTCTAGGGGGTGGAGGCAGGCAGATCTTCATGAGTACCAGGCTAGTCTGGTGTTCACATTGTGTTCGAGGCCAGCTAGGGCTACCTAGAACCTATCTCAAGAGATAGAGGGGTCTGGAGAAATGGTTCAGAGGTTAAGAGCACTGACTGCTCTTCCAGAGGTCCTGAGTTCAATTCCCAGCAACCACATGGTGGCTCACAACCATCTGTAATGAGATCTGGTGCCTTCTTCTGGCCTGAAGTCAAACATGCTGTATACATAATAAATAAATAATAAATATTTTTAAAAATCTTAAAAGAGAGAGAGAGAGAGAGAGATAGAGAGAGAGAGAATGTTTGGCCGGGCAGTGGTGGCACACACCTGTAATCCCAGCACTCAGGAGGCAGAGGCAGGTGGATCTCTGTGAGTTCGAGGCCAGCCTGGTCTACAGAGCTAGTCCAGGACAGGCTCCAAAGCTACAGAGAGAAACCCTGTCTTGAAAAACAAAAACAGAGAGAGAGAGAGAGACTGAGAATGTGATTACCCCTCAGGACCTGGCTGGTAGCGAGGACCTGCAAGATGGCAAGCCCTGCCTCAGGTCCACACTGCTCCGTGCCAGAGGGGTGGTGTAAGTGTCCTGGCCCTCATTCTTCAGCACCTTCACCATTGAGATTCTCTGAATCTCCTGCTGCTCCCTGTCCAGCTCTCCACGGCCAGGGCTGAGAGCAGTGTTTGCCTTTGGTATAAACAGATGTTTTGACCTTGTCAGTTGAGGCCTAAGGATGGTCTTGGGTCCCACAGGCCTGTGACCCCAAAGTTTCAAGCAGGTTTAAAAAACTGAGGCTTGGGCTCCTTCCTGTCGCCCCTGAAGGTCAGCATTTGCCACATGGGTGGCATAGCCGGGCAGGCCCCTGTTGCTTGCCCTCCTCCTGCAGCCCATGTGAAAGCCAGCCACAGGAAAGATGCTTCCAGCTAATTTGCCGCATGACTGGTGACCAAGGTGTGTCTAGGCCTCAGCAGGAGGCTCGTGTCAGCTAGGTCTGGCAGATGACCAAGAAGCCTGTTGTTGGGGGCCTCGGCTTCCCTGGTCAATGGCTCCCGTGAAAGCCTCCCACATATGGCATGAGGCTTTTGTATACTACCCAGGCCCTGGCCTCTCTTCCCTAATAACTCTTTTAAAAATTCATACACACACTTTTTTTGTTTGGTTTTTGTTTTTCAAGACAGGGTTTCTCTGTGTAGCTTTGTGCCTTTCCTGGAACTCGCTCTGTAGACCAGGCTGGCCTCGAACTCACAGAAATCCACCTGCCTCTGCCTCCCGAGTACTGGGATTACAGGCGTGCACCACCACCGCCCAGCCGCTTGTTCTCTTACTTGGCGCACGCACACACACACACACACACACACACACATACACACACACACACACGCGCACACACACACGCACACACTCCACTCACAGTCAGCAACAGCTCTCACACAGCTCTACACTGCTGTCTCTCTCCACACCACCACAGCTGCTGTATCTCAGAGCCAAACTCTGGACAATTATAAGTTACATGTAAGTTTTCAGGTTCCTACCCATTCTCACAACATAAGATAACGTCACGTAGTTTCTCTTAGGCTAGTAATGTCACATTGACCCATGCAGGTAGCCCTAAGCTGGTGAGGGATCCCAGACAGTAAGTAAACAGTTGGCTGAACCTTGAGCCTGTAGCGTTAACTGAGGCTAGGACTTCGTGCAAAAAGTCAATTACTGAGAAAGTTATGTCTGAAGTTGCTTCAAGCTCTGACCTTGAATAAGCAAAACAGCACCTGGAGAAATGACCTTGCGTATTTGTCTGTAGGGCCAACCAGCCTGCTTTGATCTGCTCTAAAGCCTAAGAGCTGTCTGTGTAAAAGGCTGTCCTAGTACCTGAAAGTCCTACGTCAGTCTGAGTAATTAAAAAGTTCATTGAACCTAGCCTTGGTGTCCCACCCCTACAATCTCAGTACTCAGAAGGCTGAGGCAGGAGGATAGCCATGACTTTGAGACTAACCTTGGCAAAACAGTGAGAACCTAAATAAATAAATAAATAAATAAATAAATAAATAAACAGACAAAAAGGAAAAACAAACAAACATCAACAACAAAAACAACCCAAGAATCAAAAAAAAAAAAAACCGAGAGCAAAGGCCAGACATGTGGCTGAATGAGTAACAGTAGCACACAAGGAAATATAGGCGGCACAGCCAAACTAAGGGTTCTGGGGAGAAGAAGGTTGAAGTCACAGGAGTCACCAGGAGATACCGGAGACACAGGAGGACAGGTAAAGCCATGAGCCACATGGTAATACATATATTAATAGCAATGAGTTTTTAAGTTGAAAGAGCTAGTTAGTAATAAGCCAAAGCTATTGGCTGAGCATGTATAATTAATAATAAGCCTCAGTGTGGTTGTTTGGGACCTGGCAGGCGGGACAGAAACTTCTGCCTAGAAGGAAATGAAGTTTGGATGTTATGGCATCCTTTCCTCACCTGTGAATCCATCACTAGGTGGGTTTTTCAGGGAGGGATCTTCCTGAGTACCCCATCCCACTGGGTCAGGACAAAAATTTTTATGTCTTGTGGCTTGAAATTCCTGCCCTTTCCAATGAGCAGCACAGTCATGTAACAGACTGCCTGTGGCTTTCCAACCCAGGGGTAAACTGAGAGGTCCCAGACTGGCGCTAGCTGGCTACAGAATATTATTTTAAGCGGTTTTACTTTTGTTTATGTTGCATTTACTTAACTCCGTGAAGCTGTGATACTTTGCCTGTCTAAAACACCTGATGGTCTAATAAAGAACTGAACAGCCAATAGGGAGGCAGGAGAAAGGATAGGTGGGGCTGGCAGGCAGAGAGGATACATAGAAGGAGAAATCTGGGAGGAGAAAAAGAAGTAGCCAGAGAAGGAGGAGGACTCCAGGCATCAGCCATCCAGTGCTACACAGAAAGCCATAGAGTAATAGTAAGATTACAGAAGTAAGAGAACAGGGAAAAGCCAGAGGCAAAGGTAGATGGGATAATTTAAGTTAAGGAAAGCTGGCAAGAAGCAAGCCAAGCTAAAGCTGGACATTTATAATTAAGAATAAGCCTCTTGTGTGATTTATTTATGAGCTGGTTGGTGGGCCCCCAAAAGAGTAAAAAATAACCAACAACATATAATACCTTAAACAAGAGTAGAAACCCTAAATCCACCATGCAGCACACACTCATACCACAGCTAGTATGAGACTGTAGAAATCCACCTTAGAGCTCAGCTCATGGCAGCTGGCGGCTGCTCCCTCTCGCAGGCAGCTGCTGAGACTAGGAAGCCTGGTGCAGGTTTGTTTCTGTGCATTTCGAACCTTATGTGGAAATTCCTGCCCTGCATTGTGCTGCCATATGTAAATAGAGTTTTTCTGAGTCCTGCCCTGTCCCACAGCTGATTCCAAATAATCACTCAGAAGCTTGTATTAATTATAAATGCTTGGCTGATGGCTCAGGCTTATTACTAGTTAGCTCTTACATTTAAGTTAACCCATTTCTATTAATCTGTGCATCACCAAATGGCCCCTGGTTTACCGGTCCTTTAGCATCTTGTTCCTTCTGCAGCTGGCTTGCATCTGCCCCAGCTCAGCCCTTCTTCATCTCTGTCTTCAGTTTGATTGTACCACCTAACCTGACCTTGCTTCACCATTGGCCAAACAACTTTATTATCAACCAGTGAGAGCAACACATATTCACAGCATACCGAAGGACCATCCCACCAAACCCACCCATACCCCATCTATTAGGAATGTTCTCTAGACTATTTCCTGTTTTCTGTGGGCACTAGTATCTTGGGGGAAACTTGAAAAAATCAGAATAATTGTTAGGTCTTGGCTGGAATAGTTTGTGAGGCTGGACCATCTCAGCAATCAGCCTTGAATCTGTTCTGGATGCAGAATTCTGCAGAGACTATAATAGGCATATTGAGATGCTGGATCACCTGGGCCATGCGTTTCATTGGTGGCTGGTCTCCTTTTTCTGAAAATATATAAACTTTTGAAGGAAACATACATATCTGTATTAATGCAAGTATAGACTGTTTGTTGTACACAAGTTAGCCAAAGATGATTTTCTGTTCTATATTTGAGTAGGTAAAATATACACTACATATTTTGTAGTTTTTTTGAGATTTGTTTTTTTTATGTCTGTAGTCAGGATTTTTGGGGGATAGGGTCTTCCCTGATCAAATCTGATCATCTTTAGCCTGGAATGAATCCACAGCCTCTCATTTCCTGTGGAAATAAAAGCACAACCTTTCCCACAAAGCAACACAACTTTTGACTTCCATTTTGAAGTCAAGATATTTTTAAAAGATATAGATTGGTTTAATTTAGCAGCTTCCATAATCCAGTGTTTCTTAACAGCCAAAAAATTCAAAGACAACACAATAACATACAGGATCCAAACTCTCTGTGTAGTTCCCATATTTACATGGCTTATCATTATAGTGGCTTATCATTATAGTTATAGGAATAATTATTGTTAATATTTTGCTCCTTTTTAAAAGACTTTATTATTCTTAAGCTATTTTTAACCTATGACTGTATATACTCTTTATCTTTTCTCTCCCAAGCCTGTGTGTGTGTGTGTGTGTGTGTGTGTGTGTGTGCGTGCGTGCGTGCGTGCGTGCGTGCGTGCGTGTGTGTGTGTGTGTGTGTGTGTATGTTGTTTTTTTTCCAGGACAGGGTTTCTCTGTGTAGCTTTGCACCATTCCTGGAACTCACTCTGTAGCCTATGCTGGCTTCAAACTCACAGAGATCAACCTGCCTCTGCCTCCCGAGTGCTGGGATTTAAGGTGTGTGCCACCACCGCCCGGCCAACCTATGTATATTTTTAAACACTGTAATTCGTTTAGAGGTTTCTTTTGTCTGGATCTCTACTGAGCATCTGTATTGTTCTATGATTACATGAGACAAATCTTAAATTGCTAAGCCAACTGCCAGCATTGTTCAGCTTAGTGTATGGTGGAAGTGCATTTCAGCTAGCAGCCAGCTCCATCCTGCAGGCAGCTGCTGGGAGATGCGACTCTGTACTGCAGCCAGCATGAGGCTGACACTAGGAAGCCACATTTGGCTCCATTTTGTGTGTTTGGGGGCCTTTTTTTTTTTTCCTTTTAGCTTTCTCAGGTCTTATGTGGATGTAGTTGCCCCACATTGGGTGACGTATGTAGGGGGACTTTTCTTTCCCACCCACCAGTTCCCAAATAACCAACATGGAGACTTGATTTTAATTATAAATGCTCAGCCAATAGCTCAGGCTTGTTATTAGCTAACTCTTACAACTTCAATGAGCCCATTTCTATTAATCTACATTCTGCCACCCTGTGTTACCTCTCTTTCATCTTGCACCTCCTGTTTCTTCTCTGCAGCTCCTCTGACTTCACCCTTCTTTTTCCCAGTGTCTTTAGTCTGGTTCTCTCTCCTAGTCTTATCATGTCCACTTATTAGCCAGTCAGCCTCTTTATTTAACCAGTCACAGCGACATATGTTCACGCAGCGTAAAGGAGCATCCCACAGTAGTCCTGTTGCTGTCATGAGACACCGCTGCCATAGTGCTCACAGAAGAGTTTGTTGGGGTTCACATTTTCAGAGGGTGAGTCCATGACTGTCAGTGGTGGGAGCCTGGCAACAGGCAGGCATGGTGCTGGAGCAGCAGCTGAGAGCTCTTGTCCTCATCTACAAGAGAGACAGAGAGCTAACTGAGCCTGCTATGGCCTCAAAGCCAACCCCATGGCACACCTCTTTCACAAAGGCCACACCTTCTGACCCTTCCCAAACAGTTCCGCCAACTGAGGACCAAGTGTTCAGACAGATGAGCCTATGGCGGGGAACGTTCTTACTCAGACGCCACAGCGTATGAACACAAGCATACAGGATGCAGCCTTGGAGCTTTCATCTGCAAGATGTGTGCATTGGTCCCTCACCCCATCAGAGTGCTGAGTAATTTGGTTGTTTCCCCTTTTTTGATTATTAAAAGCAAATCTGGGCCAAGCACTCTGCCTCAGTCACATGCCCATGTTTGACTCCATTGGTAAGCTGTGGTATCCATGTGGTAACCTAAGTGGTGAGACTGCATCTCTGCAGGGGCTCGGGGGCAGAACCCCCTGCGAGTGCTTACTTGTACATAGTTTCCCTGAAAGCACAGAGTTGTCAATTGTTTGGACTGGATGCCCAAGGATAGGTCAGTGGAAGTAATTCTCAGGCATAGACAAGGATGACCTAGAATTCCTGACTCTCCACCTCCTAAGTTCCAGAATGTGGGTATGCACCAGCACGCTGGGGTTCTGTGGTGCTGGGGATAGAAGCCGGGGGGCCTCCTGCATACTTGGCCAGCACCAGCACGCTGGGGTTCTGTGGTGCTGGGGATAGAAGCCGGGGGGGGGGGGGCTCTGCATACTTGGCCAGCATCAGCATGCTGGGGTTCTGTGGTGCTGGGGATAGAAGCCGGGGGGGCCTCCTGCATACTTGGCCAGCAGTCCACCCGCTGAGCACTCTTGTGATGTGACATCTTCTCTGTGTTCTTTCCCAGGAGTTATCGAATAGAATTTTTGCGTATCTCCGTGGTGGACCGCTGCCTAACACCAAAATATTCTCCTCTGACAATGGAGGATTCTCGTTCGAGCTCCTGTACAGTGACAGCCTGGTAAGTGGCTGGGGACGGAGTCAAAAGCGTGGAGTAGAGTTGGCTCTGGGGAGGCCTTGTCCTCCATCTGGCTCAGTGAGTGATTAATACTGAAGGTAAGGACAGACATTTGCTCCTGTAAGTGGCCCCCAAGTCACACTCCTGCAGGCTGTCATAATGGAACCCATTGGTTCAACTTGATACAACCTAGAGTCATTGGGAAGAAGCCACAGTTGAGAAAATGCCTCTACTAGATGGAGCTGTGAAACATTTTCTTGATTGATGATTGATGAAATAGATGTAGGAGGGTCCAGCCCACTGTGGGCAGTGCCACCCCAGGCAGGCTGAGCGAGGTGTGTGGAGCAGCCACTAAGCAGTGTTCCTCTGTGGCCTCTGCTTTAGCTCCTGCCCTGAGTTCATCTGGTGATGGACTGTGCCAGGGAAATGTCAGGTGAAATAAACCCTTTCCTCTTATAGCTGCTTTTGGTCATGTTGTTCATCACAGCAACAGAGACAGGCACGGAAACCAGAAGTGTGAAATTAGAAAGAGGACCACTTGAGGGGAGGGAGATGAGCTGGAGAGGGAGGGGACAAGAGAGGGCAGTGGGATTTATGATCAAAGAACAACATGGACATGGGGGCAAAGGCTCTGTGTAATTAACACATGTTGATTAAAAACTAACACGCTTACTGGGCAGCAGTGGCACATGCTTGTCATTCCAGCACTCTAGGAGGCAGAGGCAGATGGATCTCTGTGAGTTTGAGTCCAGCCTGGTCTACAGAACAAGTTCCAGGACAGCCAGAGCTACACAGAAAGACCCTGTCTCAAAACAAAACTAAAACCAAAACCAAAACAGACAGGCTTGGGCATGAAGCAACTGTAATCTTAGCCACTGAGGCATGCCGAGCAGGAGGATTACCTGACTGCCTAAACCTGGGACCAGACAAGAAATATTGCAAGACTCCAAGTCAGAGTTTAAAGACAGACAGACAGATGGACGGACAGATAGATGGACACACACACACACACACACACACACACACACACACACACACACACGAGTGGCTGTTCTTCCAGAGCACCCAGGTTCAATTTCCAGCATCCACTGTGGGTTCACATCCATCTATACTCCAGTCCCAGGAGATCTGTCACCCTCTGCCCTCCACCAGTATCAGGCATTTGGTTCTCAGACACATATGCAGGTAAAACACCCGTACACATTAGGAAAAGGACAAAACAAAAGCAGTGTCCATTAGGGACCCCAAAAGGTGCCTGTCTAGGCTCTCTATGGTTGCTATAACAAAACAGCCAGGAGTGGGTGATAGATGAGAAACAGAGGCCAGCTGTGGTGTGAAGGCTCACACGAGGCTGAGAAAGGAGGACAGTAAAAGTCCAGTCCAGCCTAGGCTATAGAGTAAGATCCTATCTCCACAAACAAAATACCACAGAACAGAAACTCATTTCTCATGATTCTGGAGGCTGGGAAATCTCCGTTCCAGGTTCCTGCTGACTCTGTTGCCAAGATGGCTGCCCTTTACTTCCAAGATGGCAGCTCACAGCTGTGTTCTGAAAAGGAGCCAATGGGAAGTGAGGAAGGACGTATGGTGGAAGAGCAGAAGCCTGTGAAAGACCTCAAGCCGTTCTGTGAGGGGAAAGCTGGGATTTGAGCATGGTGTTTCCCCAAAGGTTTTTGTTTGGTTTGGTTTTGTTTTTCGAGACAGGGTTTCTCTGTGTGGCTTTGCGCCTTTCCTGGAACTCGCTTGGTAGCCCAGGCTGGCCTCGAACTCACAGAGATCCGCCTGCCTCTGCCTCCCGAGTGCTGGGATTAAAGGCGTGCGCCACCACCGCCCGGCCAACCTATGTATATTTTTAAACACTGTAACTCATTTAGAGGTTTCTTTTGTCTGGATCTCTCTTTACTGAGCATCTGTATTGTTCTGCCAATTTACTCTTTATCTTAGACATTTTTTTCTGGATGATTTGTCTTTTTTCTTCACATGTCTCCTTTGTCCAGTGTTCTTTAGATTCCTTAGCCTTTATTCTCCTGAAAAGACAAAACTGAAACCCTTCCCCAACCCTAATTTTGGGCAGGTTCCCTTTTGGCAACTTATGTCTGACCAAATGAAAAGCATTTGTGAGTTGTATAAGTTAGTTTACACTGAATGGTCCCCCGTCTGATGAACTGATCAAAAGGCCTCTTGTTCTAATCTAATCTTTATCAGTTTTGATTTATGGTTGCTCCTGAGATTTTTGTCTTATGTTCTATAGCTGTCCTATCATCCAGAGCAGTATGATTTTTACAACAGGCATTGGGTGTTTAAATTGCTCTGGGAAGGAGTTTCCTCCATGATAACAGGAAGTGACTGAACTGAATTAGACAAGGGGGCCTGCGAGAGGGCCCTCAAGGAGTTTCCCAATGACAAAGGGTGACCCTGTCTGTCCCTTGTTGATCTACATTCATTGGTCCAATGTGCCTTTTACCCCACCTTCTGCATACTCCAGAAGGGAATCCAATTCTCTTTGGATTATTCTTAGAAAAAAAAAAAACATTGTTTTAGGAATGCCCTGTTTACAATTACTTTTTAGGTGACCATGTTTACCACCATTGAAACACTTGACATTATAGTTTTTCTTCAGAACTCTGGAAATCACCTCTTATCCAAGCATCATCATGGTTATGAGATTCAATATTGATTGTATCTCGGATCCAATCCTCCAAGGGTGCAGATCTTGCCTTCAATGGCCTAATTACCCTTTTGCATTGTGCATTAGCATTTTCAAAAGCCACAGATTTAATTATTATTTGTCTAGCTTCTGAATTTGGTATCATTCTATTTATTGCTAAAGTCAATCTTTGTAGAAAATCAGTGAAGGTTTCTTTTAGGCATTGTATAACTTTGGCAAATGACTCAGTTTTCTTTCCAACTTCTTCAGTTCTGTCCTAAGCATCCAAGGCTGCTGCATGGCATAGAGCCAGGGTGTGGTCATCATATCGAGACTGCCTTTCTACATTAGCAGAATCTCCCTCTCTAAGAAGTTGGTCCTGGGAGATTTCCACACCTCTAGTCCTTCTTCATTGTTCAATGGTCCTAGCCTCATCCTTCTACCAGATCCTCCACTGTAACTGAAGATCAGGCTCTAAGGCTGCTATAACCAAATCTCTCCAGGGATAATTCTATTATAAGTTGACCATGAGTTTACCATCTGCTTCACAAAAGGTGAATGCATGTTGTATGATACTATCACTTCCTTGAATCTCTTTAAATTTCACATTTCCACAGGAGTCCATTCAGTTCCTCTTACATAACCTTGGGGATATCTACCATTTGGCAGTTCCTGTAAGGTTACTGGATAGATTAAGGTTGGCTGTTTGAAAGCCTCAGGCTGTTCCTCTGTAACCTTATAACGCAATGCTGAGATTGGTTCTCCTTTAAATTCCTGTCTGGGTCTGAATATCTCTATGATCTGTCTTAATAAGTTTTTCTAAAACTTGTGTCTTAGCACTCATATTCACCAACTTTTTTAGTGATGAAACAAAAATGATCAAACATAATATTTATAATTGACATTATGTAAATCTTATCCTAATTAATTATCCTCTCATTTAATTGCTCCATTTTCAAACCGTCCAGCGTATTATCATACAGTAGACCTAACTCCCTCCATTGTAATAGTGTTCCCCATTTTTTAATGTGGAAAAAAGCTCTCTTTTAACTAATTCCGCCCTTTCAGAATCCCCAACTGTCTCACCAAATCTGCCGCTGACGGCGATTCAGATGATGGTGAAGAGTAGGGCTGACCGCTCTGCAGACGGCAGAAGCCCAAAGAGTTTTTAAGGCAGCTCCCTAGTATGCAGCAGCCCAAGGAGGGGGTCCCGGGAGAGCCACAACCCACCGGGAGGGAAGAAGACAAAGAGCCAGCCTTCTCCACCCACGGCCAACTCCTGTGGTGTTTGCAGCCCCAAAGCCTATGGCTTTTGCTGCAGAGAGCCTGCGACAGAAAAATCCCAACTCGCTCCGAGGCTTGAGGAAAAGACAGGAGGGGTGGTGAGTCTGGCCGCGTGCCAGTGGCTGCAAAGTGAATTTAAATGGCCCCAAAGTTGGACTCCAGATATAGCTTGAATTCTATCTAATTGGTCTTCATAATAAAAACCCTGAGTCAGATATTGGGGTAAATGCAGAAAGATGAGAGAGACAAAGGAACAAGCCACAGCTACTTGCCTCACCAGCTCCTCAGTCTCTGTCTCTCCACCCAGCCATATCGATTCCTGTTTCCTCCCCTTAGTGGTAGGATTAAAGGTGTGTGCCTCCCAAGTACTGGGATCAAAGGCATGAGATCCCAAGTGCTGGGATTAAAAGTGTGTGCCACCACTCCTGGCCTCTGTGGTTAACTAGTGACTCGCTCTGCACTCTGATCTCCAGCAAGCTTTATTTGTTAGAGCACAAAGTATCACCACAGTGGCTTGATCTAAGGACGTCCCACAGACCCATCTACAGGAGAATCCTATGGAGGCATTTTCTCTATTGGGATTTCCTCTTCCCAGATACATCTGGATTTGTGTCAAGTTGAGGTAAAAAAAAAAAACACACAAAAAACAAAAAACAAAAAAAACAAAAAAACCAGCACAGCTTTGTAACCACCAGGACATGAGTATGTCTCTCCATTCCTGCATGCTGCTGCCTTGCCCAGAGACCAAAACTCAGCACATGGCTGACTATGAGCTGTAACTTCTCAGCTGATAACTAGCAAGAAATCTTTCCCATTGCTGGGCAGTGGTTCACACCCTTAATGCCAGCACTCAGAGGGAGAGGCAGGCAAATCTCTGTGAGTTTGAGGCCAGCCTGGTCTACAGAGAGTTCCAGGACAACAAGGACTACATAGAGAAACCCTGTCTCAAAAAAGAAACAAACAAACAAACACCTTTCCCATTATAAGCTTGATTTCTCAGATACTTCATCAAAGTTATAAGAATATGAAAACTGTATTTGGGGACCCTGCTGCAAGGGTGGCACTCTAGCAGGTTAACCATATCGCTGAGACCCTACTTTTTGTTAAAATAATTTATTTGTATTTTATGTACATACATGTCTGTGTGGGGTGTCAGATCTCCTGGAACAGAAATTACAGACAGTTGTGAGCTGCCATGTGGGTGCTGGGAGTTGAACCCGGGTCCTCTGGAAGAGCAGCCAGTGCTCTTGACCTCTGAGCCATCTCTCCAGCCCCGAGACTCTACTTTTTAATTGTTTTTGTTTGTTTTTGTTTTTGTTTTTGTTTTTCGAGACAGGGTTTCTGTGTGTAG
The DNA here is from genome assembly GCF_903995425.1 of Onychomys torridus. Taxonomy (NCBI): domain Eukaryota; kingdom Metazoa; phylum Chordata; class Mammalia; order Rodentia; family Cricetidae; genus Onychomys; species Onychomys torridus. The sequence goes on from NC_050463.1 coordinate 5,707,420, forward strand.
CTTTGCGCCTTTGCTGGATCTCTCTCTGTAGCCCAGGCTGGCCTCAAACTCACAGAGATCCGCCTGGCTCTGCCTCCCGAGTGCTGGGGTTAAAGGCGTGCACCACCACCGCCCGGCCTTACATTGTTCTCTTAAAGGCAGGTTGAATAGACAGGCTGAGCACACAGTAGGACAGCAGTCTTAAGTCTTTCTGTTGTTCTTGATGTTTCGAGACAGGGTTTCCCTGTGTAGCTTTGCACATGTCCTGGAACTCACACTGGCTTCAAACTCAGAGATCTGCCTGCTGAGTGCTGAGATTAAAGGTGTGCAACACTTTAAGCAGCCTTAAGTCTTAAGTGACCTCAGTGTGTGTTATGAGCTTGGCTGTGAGGTCCAGCAAAAATTCAGGTGGTTTTTTTTCTTCTTTTTTTTTTGGGGGGGGGGTGTCAAGAGATAATTTCATAAAATTGTATCACTACAGACTACACAGTCTTGGTCCTTCACCTTCCAAGTGTTAGGGTGAAATACCACCCCTCCAACCTGGTTTATGGGATCTGGGGTGTGGAACCCAGGGTTTTGAGCCATTGGGTACTTTCTATCCAGTCAAAACCTGGGGAGGGGCTGGAGAGAGTGCTCACTGGTTGGAGCACTGCCTGTTCTTGCAAAGGACCTGAGTTCAGTTCCTACTACCTCCATCAGATGGTTCACAACCAGCTGTAACTCCAGCCCCAAAGGATCTGACCTCTTCTGGTCTCTGATGCATCTGCGCTCATGCTCACCATACATAGACACACACATAATTAAAAACTAAGAAGTAAATCTTTAAAAAATATCTGTATCAGGCTGAAGAGATGTCTCCATGGTTAAGAGCACTGGCTGTTCTTCCAGAGGTCCTGGGTTCAA